>NC_092862.1:116094236-116281185 GCF_032062135.1 Pyxicephalus adspersus
ATATACAAAGTCACGTCAAGTTGATGGCAGCTTGAATATATGAACATTTGCTTCTAGTAAAAGGTTAATAATTACTTTGAACCTTTGAGGACTGAAAGACTGACTGTATTTTTTCTTAAGAGAGGGACAGACAGCTGTGTTTGCTGTGATATTTTTAAGTACATTAATGTAGGCTCCGATCACTCGGCCCTGCTTGACCTATTTTTGGCTCGGGCCGGCCATTGTTCTATTTTTGTACCCTGTGGGCCATGCTGTTGTTGATTCACATGCAAATGAGTTATCACCAGCTATAGCCAACTTTACTGAGAGAGACAGAGAGTGAGAGAGGAAGCACAGGAGGCAGATGCAGAGAGGAAAAGGCAGATATAGCAGGACACAGGACAGGGCTGACATTTCCTCAGTCTCAGGAACACTTCACCTTTTCTTTTACTATCATTTTTGAAATTCAGACACATCTGACTTTTCTTTTTTTATTTTTATTGATTGCAAGAGGAAAGCTTGCACAGATCTCCTGTTGCACCTGCTGTCAGGGTACATTGGCTTAGAGACAAGGTAGACCTGACACTGGCAGCTCCTTGCTACTGCCAGAGCTTGGATAGAGAGAGGAGAGAAGCATCCAGGGTACTTAGCACAGTAAATATGTGTATAAAAATGGAATAATTGTCAAAGTGTATCACTGCCTCCTCCCCCTGTGGAGGAGTTAAGCCTGCTGAAGGGTCCCTTCCATACAGAAGAGTGATGAAGCTTTCATGTGTCTGAACTACAGAGTGATTGGAATATGCTGCAGACAATTTATGAGAGTGAATCATGTTTTTCCTCAGATGGGGTCTCTGGAAGAGAGAAGCTCCTGGCACAGCACAGAATGCACAGCATGATCAGTCCAGGTAAGAGGTTACCCTGCATGGTGTCATAATACCCAGAAATTGTCATTAATAAGGACAACAAGCTGCTGTTTAATAAGGGCTTCCCTTAGCAGTACTGTTCCTTTTTATTCCCAGGATAGATAGTATATAATTTTTTTGCACTTTGGGATATTGGACAAGATACATAGTTAAATTTTAAACATTTAAAAACAATGTATATGTGTGCTTGTATACATATATAAATGTTATTGGCAATTATACTATATGTGCAGGTATGTATATATGTATCAGTGCAGAATTGGAAGCATTACCCAGTCATATTAAAAAGATACATATATAGATGCTCTATATTTTTGTTTGTATGTATACTTGATATGCATCTTTCATCAGTCCTTGTACGCATTTACAGTATGTAAAGTATGTGGATAGCATTGATATATATAATCTTACTCATACTACATTATATTCTTGTATCATCATATCTACACCTATTAATAGAATGCTACCTTTGTATGTAGCCTGCAGGGATCATGAATTAATTGAAACACGACTGTTCCCAGAGAAAAGACCCATGAACGTGATCAGTGATATGTATTGTATAAGGTCTAGGAGCTGTCCTTATATCATATACAGTTTTATTGTAAATTGAATTGTATTAGATCAATGGGGCAGCAGCTCAGTCTTTAAATACAAAGTGAATATCAATACTAGTTAACATGGTAAGTCATTAATAAGCTCTGTCAGGTTTAGACACTTTTGCTATGGGATGCATTGGAGTAGTATTTGGCACAGATAACCCATGGGCTATTTGAATACGAGGAGGACTGCCAGGCCTAGTATTTAAATAATCAGTCTGCCCAAAACAGATATTTTAGTTCTGGCCAGATACCGGCCGGTTCAGTTCTGCACTGGCTTCTTGTATCTCTTGTGGATTCTGTCAGCAAGATATCTTCACCTGGGTCCTTATGCCTGCCAACCTGTTGCAGCTGTTATGTCTCTCTCCTTTATTTAAATTACATTTTGGACAATACCACAGATTAAACTAGAGTCTGTGAAAGATCTTTACTGATGTCCAATATGATTTTAAAATTCTGCATGTTGTTAGCACAACATGTGTAAATCTTAGAGATCAGTTGTAATTCTTCAGTAATATTATCAGACACAATACTGTAGGTTGCTGCTTTTTGCATATCATATATGTACGCAAATAAAGAACACTGGATTTGGATTGTTACGTAAATAAGATTTCATTTTGTTACAATAGCCCATAATATTCTAAGTAGAAATATATCTGAGGATATGCAGGTGTCACAAAACCAACCTCTCACTACTGGGACCAACTGCAACATTTTCTGAAACCTGGCCATTAAAAAAATGGCTCACCAAACTTTTATTTTCTCTCTTCTATTTTCTAAAAAGGAAAGAATAAAGTTTGTACCTGTTTGCATAGATTTTGTTAAATTATTTCTTCCTACAGAAGTCCTAAATGGTTCCAAACTTATAAAACTGAGCAGTGCTTGAACTGGGCACTGTAGATGCAAGCGGTGGCCACCCAGCAGACGTTGCAGGTGTGCAAGTAGTCTACCTAAAAACTATTTTTATGTACAGTCATGTGCATAGCTTCAGATAAGAATGTGTGTCTGATACATTAGTGATATAAAGGAATAATCCATTCTCACAGGTGACTTATAGTCAAGAGACAAACATCTAGTGATTCCTCCTAATATGTAACTGTCTCTGTTAACAAAGCAGATAGAATGTAAAGTGTGGTTAGACCAAAGCTAATGTTTATAAAACATCCTTATGATAAACTAGTTTTAGTTTTCTGTTTGATAACAGGGTGTGTCATGTTTGCAATCAACCTTCTGAGGGTTTTTATTTTATTAGCTTTTGTTTAGGCAGGAAGTGGTCTTTGTCATTGTCATTTAAACATACAAATTCATAAGCAGAATGAGTTAGAGGATGAGAAGCATGCTACCACAACTTTGTAGAAGGAAGCCTTTGGTTCCTAGAAGTGGCAACAGCAAAGTATGCAGGTAAAACTTGCACATTTGTTACCAAACCGATCATCTGAATGCAAGGGAGCTGAGAGCTATATGAGCTGGACCATGAGTTTATGGCAGTGCATTTGTTTTTATTTAGGAGCACTTACATTTTTAGAAGAACAATATGTAAAAGTAAAATATATCAATGGGGATGGATATTTTGGTGACAGATGTTTGAGTTTGTAGAAATGTCCTTATTTTCCTCCTTTTTTTGTTGCATGTCCAAAGTCCCAGACAAGAACTAAATGAAAATCTCCTCAACAGATTACAGGCAGAAAAAAAATGAAATGGTTTTTACTTCTAGCAATTCCCTTTTTCAGGGGTGTTCAGCTCCGGTATTTCAGGGTCATATATAGGCCATAATTTTCATACAAACTAATGCTTTTTCTTACTTTTTGTAAAGCAGAACCTATTAAGTTTACTAATGTCTGTTAGAAAAATACAAAATATTGTGTGCAGATTCTTAAACTCTTGCTATAAGTCTAGCTATGACCTCCAATAAACCTGTATAGCATTCTACCCAGTCTATCCAACCAGTTCGACTCAAATAGTTGTCATTTGTTTGGAGAAAAGGTACAGTTGTCAATTTTAGAGAGGTTTTAAAAAAAAGAAAACCTTGTCATGTTGTACCCAGCATTTCAACTGCTTTATTGTAGTTTTATTTTTTCATATAGTAGATCTGTTTGTGTAGACATTGTTGATAAATGGTAGAGAGTTAATTTCTTGGGGTGAAAAATGTAAGTTTGAACTTTGTGTACTTTCTGCTATGTTTTGATTATCATCAAACTGTATGTATATAGCTCCAACATATTGTGCAGCGCTGTACATTAAATAGGGGTTGCAAATGACAGACTGATGTCTTGAGGAAGACAATGAGTAGAGATAGACAGCTCTTCCCACTTACTCATTATAAGAACTAGAGCATCCAAACCTAATACTTCAAATCTTTTGTAATGTTTCAAATGTCCATGTAGTCTTTTTAATTTTTTGCTTTTATGAAAAAATACCTTTGATCATTCTTTGTTCAGGTGCTTGTTGACATCACTCTTTGCCTTTTTCCAGTTGTGCTCCATCATTGCTGTATTGCTTTCAATAAATGTTGTGGCTGTTTTAACACACTTTGATTAGACATTGCCCATTGTGGTCACCATCAGGAAACCCAGCAGAGAATCGTTATTTAGCCATTGCTAAAGTGCATGCATGCAGAATGATAATGGGTGCAGAGAGTCACTTGAAATTAGCTGCACTGAGATGTAATTAGTTATCAGGGTTTACATCTACAAAATGCCGACATCTCCCAACATGAAGTAAAAACTGAAAATGATACCATAGTAATGCATAATTTAGCAGGTAGTCATATACTTCCAAAATGCAATCTTGGAGTCGTGTTACATACGCTAAGTCAGTGCTGTCCAACTTCAGTTCTTGAGGGCTGGAAACTGCAAACATTTTTGGTATTTCTCTAACAGACAGTAGCAAATTAAGTATAGGTTGGCCTAAAAAGAGTAAAAAAAATGACTGTATTAAAACACCGAACTTGTGTGTGGCCCTCAAATACTGGAGCTAAACCATTGCACTAGGCCATTTCCTACATTTTATTATCAAATAAGTCTAAAATCATTAAAAAAATATTTATAACTTTTGAAGCCAGTGTGTTTATTATATCTATAGCTGTTGCAGAGGACAGTGTCACTGTTGGATTAGATGTTTTATCTGTGGTCTGTGCCATTGCATTTAACAAATACAATATTTCAATTTGGGTACGTTTAAAAAAACTCCATGGTTTCTTTGGCTTAACCATCTTGTTCTCTCTTTGTTAATATGAACATTTGTTGCACAATCTGGGTGATGCTGATGGAATTGTCTGTTCCAACATTAAATTTGATCCTCTCATTACTAGAAAATTCTAATCCCATCATCTGTTGGAGCTCACTATATGAGATTCCACTGTGCTTGTTATTGCTCTCGTTGTCTGCCAACTAGATGAGAGCATTTGAAGATGAGACTAGGTGCCACTGCCTCTGTGTAAGGCTCCGAGAGATGTCATTGTTTATATTAGCTCTATCAAGTTGGGGGAAAGTGGAGTTTAGAGCCGTGTTTCATATGCATGGACAATCAATACAATATCAATATCAATCAATCAATCAATCAGTTGTGGCCTTCTAACTCACAGTGATCATAGCGATTTCTGTGATTATAAACGTTTTCTCTTTGCTAAACTTCTGGCAATCTGTCCAAAGATTCATTCAAAATCTGTACTGTTAGTGCCAGTTAAATATGACACTTTTTGTTACACTTTTTTCAATGATTAATATAGAAGGATACCTGTTTTACGTGGAATATGCAGAATGCAATTACCTATTGCAATTTCCATTGCCAGAATGCAGAAATTTCACATTTTACAGAATGTCATTTCTAATTCGCCACTTTCATTTCTACAACTTTTTGTTGCTTAACTGTCATGCAGATTCATTGGCTTTAGTACTTTGTGAGTGATTGACTAGAACATCTCTGCTAATTAGGAGTTCTTCACCCCTTAGTGTACTGAAGCCAAGGAAAACCAGGAAACTAGCATCGGAAAAA
This sequence comes from Pyxicephalus adspersus, assembly GCF_032062135.1. Taxonomy (NCBI): domain Eukaryota; kingdom Metazoa; phylum Chordata; class Amphibia; order Anura; family Pyxicephalidae; genus Pyxicephalus; species Pyxicephalus adspersus. Next base: position 116,099,728 of record NC_092862.1, read on the forward strand.
GGGAAGATGGACAATGTGGGCTCCCATATTGTTCACTTTCCCATACTGTGTAGTAAAGTTACATAAGTACATATTTATGTCTGAATAACAAGTCTTCTAGTATTTATATTGCCTAACATATTCACTAACTGATGTGTAGCCAAGAAGAGATCATGATTATCATTAGGTGAATGGGTCACAGTTCAATTATTATAGTCTGTTTTTGGAGGCTTAATATTTGAAGCTTTTGTGTTTATGGATTGTTTTAATCTTGTGTTGATGTAACTCATTTCGAAGGACACCCCAACACATTAAAGCAACACACCTGCATTGTACTACATTGCGTTAAACCCCCCTACTGCAGTAATGCAATGTACATTAACATAACGTATTAGTACACTTGGCTTTACCATACCGCATTGATCTAAATGGACAACTTTACTATTTAGTAGTGTCTGATTACTGATTAATTTTTTTATTTTTAATTGTTGTATCAGGCATTTTGTGTGTTGTAAGGTTTTGTAAGTGCATCAATAAAAATTATGTAAAGTTCTACTGTAAGCTACTAAAGATATATTCTATGCTATTTTGTTTCAACTCATTGTGATCAGAATCCCAAGATTCATTTCCAAAAACGAATCTCCTGTTGATATATTACTTTTCATACAGGATGATTTGTTAGTATATTTAGATTTATGCCATAGAAAAATCATCTCATGGTTTGCCTGGAGCGACACAATTGATATTTGAAGTGTGCATTTCTGATAGAGAACTTTTAGAAAGTGTATTTCCTACGTCATACGCCTTAGGACTCAGTTAGTCAGTTATTAGGTATTTTTATATTGACTATATAAGCATGATTTTGGTCACTTCTACAACTGTACATATGAGCTTTGGGAGCAATGTCAAAAATACATATATATTTTATTTGTCTTGTTCATTTCTCATTTTTCTTTTTTGAAATGCATAAATGCATTATTAAAACTATTAAATAAAATAGTTATGGGTTTTCCTTAATCTATCCGGAGCTCTTTTAAGTCCCTATAAACTTAGCCCAAAGAAGACTTGCTGGATCATTCTTAAAGGCTTCTTTATCAACTATAAGACTATATTCAGAAAGTGCAATTGATCAACTTTGTGTGCTGCCTTTGAATCTTTAATCTTGAATCAGTCATGGGAAAAATAATATTTGTCTGGTTTTGCAAAGTCCAATGTAATTTCTGAATATCTTCTCTGGTGCTCAGATAAGCTCTTGGCTTATTATATGCTTAATACACATCTACTGTCCTGATGTTTTAGGGTCTGTATACACTTTAGATTTTCCTTGCCCAAAATGCTTGTTTGTGAATGACTCGTGCGAGAATCTGCAGGTGCCTACAGGTGTCCTTGATGTCGGTGAGAGGTTGTTAGTGATCTGCAGTGTTTGACTGCTAATGACTGTCGACCAACAATTGCTGTTGTTAGACTATTATATAACAACTCAGTGGGGCATCTCCTGCTTGTCAAACACTCTGTTCCCTCCTTATAGAACTGTACAGACCTTATATAAATGTACATGCTTTGCAGGGAGATGAACAGACTGATTCTACTGCAATCTTTTCTAAACTGTCACAAATTATGTGGACTGATAGTTTTTGATGACAGTAATTGCAGGTGTGTGCTAAGCATTACTCCTGTACCTGTCCACTGAAGAGCTTTCAGTATTTTTTTCATGTGGCAGCTCTCCTTGTTGCTTTTTCTGTAGTATATAATATAACATGTAAGAGGTAGAGCGTAATCCCTAATGTTTGTCACAACAGATGTGCAGACCCAACAATTTAAGTTTAGAATTCTCACTAAGTTTAGAATTCTCACTAATAGTTTGCTCAAGACATTCACAAGTGGTTTATCTAAATGAAATGTCCACTTTGGATGCACCGACTCTTTAAAAACATTGCCTATTGCTTTTTTATTGAATCATTTGCTTTTTTTTCGAATCTTTGTGAGTGCAGGATACCAATTTACTGTAAATGACCAATGCCCTCATAGATTGTTTCACTAAAACAGGGCAGGCTTGGGCGGTCCTGGTTATTCACCGCCCTAACCAAACATGTACAAGTCTAATTACAGCCAATTTCTAACATCCTACATGTGAAAATATAAGCACTTGTGACAGTAACTTTGATCAATAAACTCATCCTATTAATGTTCTGTGTAGAATAAAAATTCTAATTCTAACAATAATCAGCTAATGTATGATCTGTAGTTGCATGTTTAGGAGGCCTGTCCTGATAGCTTATTTTCTATGAATACTTATCATGCTTTTATTCTGCTTGTCTAATTTTTCCACTCTTATCAGGAAATTATTTTGTAACCTTCCACCAGACAACAAAGGACACTCACCCTTTGTTCAGTACTAGATTTTGCTTACTCATGTTCACTCCGTTCCTTGCAATCATCATTTTTAAAAATACAATAATTATTTTAAGTTACATCTTGTGATACAAAGAGAGGTCAGTTCCTTTTTTTTGTTGGTGTTGTCTGTTCTTTATGAATTGCAACAAAGTAAAAGATCTAACATATTTATGACATGTTTCTCTTAGGCTTTCTGTTTTTATCCATTCTTTGTGTAGGCATGAGAATAATGAACTATGTGACACCTTATTGTAATAGAACATTTAGAGTAGCTTTTTTTAGATAAACCAAAGAGTGTTTTTTTATTTATTTCTGTTCCTATTCTCATGAAACTTGTGATAGGGTCAAGCACCCAGTCCTGGCTGCATTTATTTAATTGGAACCAATAGTTTGTCAACTTTTGGTGCACAAACTAACACTGTTCTTATACTTATATTTATTTATATTTTCCTGAACCACTCCTGGTTTACACTAATTGCAAAAGGGGTAAAAAAGTTTCTAACTATCTAACTCTACTAATGATGTGGATATGCTGTGTGCCCGGTAACTATACAGAAAAATGCCACCCTTACCATTGCACATGCCTACTGTGGCTTGTGCTAATTATAAAGACATTTGCCCCTGTCTTGAAAGACAGACTGAAGTGACTTCAAATCCATAAAGAGCAGAAGCTTTGAAGCAGTAGACATGATTTGTCTTGGTGCTACTGATTTTGGTAGGATATTGTCAGATCAGCGAAGATGATTACTATCCAAAAATATAAAATGTTTTCATGGAGCTGACTAGTCCGTGCCATTCATTTAAAGCAGACTAATGTCCTTTACACATAAGCAGATCTCCTGTCAATTTGCAATACTGATGGGTCTGATCAGTTTTGTCAAAATCAAAAGATTGCACAAATGTGTACAACATTCTGCCCCTTTGGTTATAGATCACACCACGGAACAAGCTGATAGGTAGAAATTCATTGGTAAATGACATAGAGATGGACCCATCATTCTGCTGCTTCACCTTTCTTGTTCAAAAACAGGCTGAACAGGGACCAGTAAGTGTTGGAACGGAACTTCAGCAGAGATAAATCTCCTGTCCCTACCATACAGAGCTGTACTGTATAACAGAGCTGTGAAGACCACAGAATTATATTGACAGAAATCCAAAAACTTTGCTAAAACATCTCCCATATATTTATTTCACCTGTGTGTTTAGCTGTAAGTCGACTTTAAAGAACACATTTTATATATCTGTATATAATCGGTGGTTTATAACAAAATAAATATCTCGCTTAGACACAAAATGAAATTTCTTTATTCAGTTTTCATTTTGTGTTGCCATTGGCAGGTTTTTGACCTTTAATGTCTTCCAATACTTTCAGAAATCGTCCCATATGACATGGATGCAGTACCCAGGGCGAATTCATTATTGCAATTCAACTTTATTGTAGACCACACATTCTCAACCAAAGTTCCATGGAACCCCAAGGTTCCTCCTTGAGCAGTGTGCAGATCTCATGTCTATAATGACCACAGATATATTTTAACCCTGACAAACAATATAAGGGGACATTTTTCCACTGACCAACACCATGTAATGGGACACTTTTAAGGTCATTATTATTAATCATTTTATTTTTGGATCATTACTGTCTTATACAGCTGTGGGATGTTTTTTTTTTTTGTTGAATGATCAGCTCTGGGTGTCAGATACTCAAAGTGTCCATCTTCATTCTTTTATTTAAAACTTTCTGCTACTTACCAATTATTCTTATGCATGATGAGCTATATAATAGCTTTTAGCATGTGTTTTCTGACTTTTTAATATTTTCTAGGGGTTTCTCTGTGGTACAAAGGTTGAGAAAGAATAATCTAGATACTGACAACATGTATTACGTTGCTTTGACCAGTTAATTATTGCATCTCCACAATTTCTTTTTTAGGTAACAGAAAGCACAGACACTGTGTGTTCAGACATCATAGACTAAGCAAACATTAGCTTTTAGTTCTCATTTCCGTGACATTTTAAAGAATGAACTGAATTATAGTGAAAAGGGTTGGAGTATTTCATTAATTATGCAGGGCCAAGTGCTGTTACACAGTTTCTTACATCGTTTGGCATTTCCAAACACAATGATCTAGGAAAACTAACATGGAAGCAACAAATCAATACACACTACTCGATGGAAAATGACAAATTCTTTTCAAGGAAAGCTTGTTAAAGATTATTTCTAAATAAATTAAAGTGCAAGCAGCTTAGGCCTATGGATATCTTTAGCAGGCTGGCTCCCCTGGGTCAGCTATTCTTAGACAATTATTTTCATCTCATGCCATTGCACGTCTATGATTAGCCTCTTAGGTATTATCATGGCATCCAAACTACCTCCTAATATAACTGTACACCGGAATGATTATTTATAGCAGGCAGCCATTCTGTCATATTTGGTTTATTTGTGGCTGCTATGAAGAAAACCACAAATTCCTGCCTGCTACCAAAACAACCCTGATAAGATGCTTGGAGGGGGCATAATCGAGTTTAAATGTATGCATGGAATAGCTGAAACGCTTTATGTTTTCACATGTTTGAGAGAGAAGAAAGCCTCTTGGGCAATTTTGACTCCTCAGTGATCCACCTTGTCACATAGAATACAAATACGTGGGTGACATTAACAAGAGCCGACAACATACATTCTATTTTTAGCTGAATCGTTTCTGAATAATCTGCGGCCTCGGTTGGAAGATCACACAGATAGAAACATTTTAGCATAAAATCTTAAAATAGTTTACTGCTTTTGTTTAAAGTGTTTTGTTTTTTTCTAGATACAAAAATGCAATTTTAAACTAAGGTGTTCTTAAATAGCCATATATATTCAGTTAAAGCCCAACCCTCCCTACCACTGAGCTTTATTTAATAAACTATCCCATAGAGTTTTTTGTCTTACTTGTTAAAAAAAGATAAATTCACCTAAATCCTTTACTCAGGTTCCTTGCCAGTGATGTATTCAGGTACAGAAGAATACTGCTCCCGTGCCACAGATTGGCTGCACTGGCTGTTCCATGTAATTTTGTTTCTGGATGGATGATAGGGAACCTCACCCCTGGACAGATAATATTCATGGCAAAGTCATGTTGGTGGTATCATTGACAAGACACTTGGTAAACAGAGGTAGACAGTATCTTTAGCATCACATTTTTTAAGTGAGAAAAAATACCATAGAGGGTAAAAGGGGGACGAACCTTACCTTACCTATAAGGAAGGGGGTAAATATATTTCCTGCTGCCCTAACTACTCCATTAAAAAGAACGTACTTCTAAAACTGACGCTTCCAGGATTATCGCTCTCCTTTATCCTCACCCGTGCACTGTGGTTTCCCCCACTGACTCCAACCTCACTACCGGACACAGTGATAACATTTGGGTTGGCAGGCAAAACCATTGAGTGCACCAGGTTACTCCAAAGAAGTGCTATTTGTCGTAGTTATATTTCATTAGTCTAAGGACAGTTTTTGAGGGAAAGCCAAATAACCTATCTGCATGTTTTTGGAATGTGAAAGGAAACCCACACAGACAGAACATACAAACTTCTTGCAGATGGTGCCCTGGCTGAGATACGAACCTGTAACCTAATGCTGCAAAGGAGTGCTAACCACTGAGTTGACCATTCTGCCCACAAATGAGGAATTTGTTTTCCAATGGAGTGGCATTTTATTGGAGTGGGCAGTTAGAGAGGTATTTTTATGTGAGGAGATACATCTTCTTAAAAAGTAAATGGGCTAATGTATTTAGGTAATAATATTGCTACTTTAATACATTTGTAAAGAAGCAGTCTGGTAACCTAAACTGGTATAATGTTCAATTAGCTTGATGAAGTTGTATTTATTATAAAAAATAATATAATCATAAATAATACATAATATAAAAGTTAATACCAGCAAGAAGACGATAACACTTCTTGCATAAAAAACTTATCATAAAATTATGATTACAGAGCTTTCTGATTTATATATTTTTCCTTTACAAATGAGAAAACATAGAATGCTTCATTTGAATGAAAACAAATATTTTACTATTTGTGTGTTTATTTTTCAGTTTTTATTAAATTGTTATTACTCTTTTGGTAATAATTCTCTTATTGGGTCCCAGTAAATTTCTTTTTCTATTTAAATGTTAAGAACCCCTGTTCAAGCTCTATGCAGATATTTGATGTAAAAATAATGTAATTGTACCATAAACTGTAGAGCCATTTCATTCCATCTCAGGATGTTAGGCAGTATCCAAAGCATAACGTAACATGTTTTAGAAGTTATTTTGTTGCCATTCTACTGTTATTAATGGTAAATGTTTTTCAACCCCAAAATTTGGAAAACTCCCATACTTTAATTTCAGCCTAAAATTGTATTTATTAATCACAGGATAATACATGGATAATTATAACATTGGTTGATTGTTCACCAGTTGAGATTTTGAAATTTGCCTTACCAAGATGATTCACATTTTGCCATATAGAGACAATTTAAAAATAAAGTTGTTATTCTTGACGTGCACCATCATTAGGCACAAAGCCCAAAACTAATTATTGCTTTTTGTGTTACCAGAGTATTATTAGAAACATGGGAGTCAAATCAACTGAATTAATTAGGAAAAATAATATTGAAATCATCAACACGAATAAAGATATTCTCTGTGCAAATGGTAAATTTCAGTTTATCTCCCAATCTAGTTTGATACAATTGGGTATTACATTCAAAGTTTGTGTTTAGTTTTAATTGGCCAATGAAAAATAGATGAATGTAAACAGAGAATTCAAAAGTGACACTGATGGGAAGTGTATCAGCAGATTAGCGAAAAAAGCTGCCTGTGTTAAACGGGTCTGAGGACACAAAATGCCTCCCTATTTAATTTACAGCGCTGCATAATATGTTGGCACTATATCAATCCTGTTTAATAATAATAAAAATAATAATAATAATAATACTGTACAGAGTAGGAATGTATAACTTTGCAGATGACATGAATAGTCAAATGTCGTGACTGCAGACTTTGCCCCTGAAAAAAAAACACTGGACCAGTTAATCAGCAACACTTTAACTAAAACATATTGCTTTAATAATTATTAAAGCAAATTAAAAAAAAAATCTATTTTTATATTTCTACCAACCAGAAAGAGGGGTTTTGGCCTCAAAATGCTTTAAGTGAACTTAATCCAAAGTTTGCCCCCAGCTTCACCTCCCTGGCTTAAGGTTCTCTTGTTAAGACATTATTTTTAAATGTGCCTGGTACAGAAAAGGCAACAGTATAGCATGTCCACAGGAACAAGATGGAAGAGGAAATCTTCTAATGGGGGCACCTGTTTTTGTTACAAAGAGGTGATTTCCCCTTGATGTTGACAGATTTGCTCCATTATCCTTATGTGTCATTGGGACAAGAGTTTGAGGAAAATCCCAAACTCGGTCAAGAAAAAAAAAACACCTGGCAGAGGATTTACCATTCTTCTTTATTATATCCAAAGCTTAAAAAAATGTTTGACACTAGCTACATACACTGCCTGCCAAAAAAAAAGTTGTTGTTGGACCGCCTTTAGCTTTGATTGCAGCATGTCTTCGCCATAGTATTGTTTCAATAAGCTTGTGCAATGTCACAATTATTTCTTTTCAGAGTTGAATTCATTTTTTCACCATGATCTTGTATTTTTGATGAGAGAGTTGGACCGCTGTGTAAAGTCTTCTCCAGCACATCCCAAAAAATCATAATAGGGTTAAGAGGTTAAGGGGTGGCCAATCTATGTATAAAAAGACATCTCATGCTTCTTGAACTACTCTTTCACAATTTAAACCCAAAGAATCCTGAAATTGTAGCATACACCTGTGCCATCAGAAATAGGAAAACATCCATTGATGGAAAAACCTGGTCATTCAGTATATTCAGGTAGTCATCTGACCTCATTTTGGGCACATAACATGGCAGAATATTAACCTGACCAACTGAATCAATCCCAGATCATAACACTGCCCCACAGCCTTGGGGACTTTTTATTTGGCTGGGTTGTTTATTCGATTGTGTAAGCTTGTTGTGTATTTTTGACCCTTGCTGGATACATATCCTGGAGTTCTCCGTTAGCCAGTTTTCAACATTAGCAATACCATATTTGTTACAAATGAAGCCACGAGACAGAGACATGTTTCTTTTACCCACATCTGCTCAATATTTACTGCATTTAGTGAGTAAACATAAATACATATTCATACCAATGTACGTATATTGATCTACAGGATGCACCTAAAAACACTTAAATCATAGGAATTATTTGCATGATAAATCCAGACCATGCAATACAACTTTTGGCATATTCGTAAGATAGATGGGAACATCAGATGTGCATTTCCATCAGTTTACTACACTAGCTATAAATAAGTCATGAGGATTTCAGATTTGTAATTGGAAGCATTTAAAATTAATCATCATCTTAAATATATTCATTACATGCTACACTTACCCTTCAGCTGAATTATATTCTTATTTTTTTTCTACTCTTTGCCTGCACCAAAACATTAACCTGCTTCTTTTAACTTACTGGTATATCTATTCACTTGGGACTAAATCCTTATGCATGCAATGAAACGTGATATTTTTAGGTTCATGGGAATTACATGTAAGCCTTGTTAAGCTATAAACGTTCTATCCAGGTGTGCAGTGGCAGTGGCTGCGGGGATTAAAAAACTCAGGAGTTATAGGCAACATCTGAATTATTAAGACGGTGTCAATTCTAGAGCAATGGGGCTGCCATTTATATAACTATCCTAAAAATCAGGCAAAGGTTTTCTTTCTTTTCTGAGCACTGCACTTTACATCTAGGAATTTTAGTATTGTATCTTCCATAGGGATTAATATGTGTAGAAGAGAGTGTAAATACCAATGCAACAAACTTTCAAAGGTGTATGAGGTCAGAATCATGATAACTTCCTGAACATAGGTATGAACATGGCACCCACATATTATAGTGTCTAGAAATGGTGTTAGACTGGTTAGAGGTCTCTGGATCCAGGAAAGATAGGAGTTTCATAATTGTGTCCCAAGACCTCAGAGCCCAGTGATGGGACATGAGTCTTCAGAAAGTCTTGTGGTTGTTAAATATATGGGAGCAGAACATTATGGCAACTTGTAGAGACATGGACAATTATGACAATGCCTAGAGCAACCATTCAACCCTAGGGTTCCTCCAGTGGTTGTTAGGGGTTTCCTTGAGCGTTGGCTGACTGACCATCAATCACCATTCTATGGTGGCTGCATAGTTCTGGGTTCAACGACAGTGGGCTGAGCCATTAGGATGACTCCATTGATCATTTAGCTGTCTAGAAGTGTGACATTTTGATTTATTCTGTAAAGGGCATTGTTTGCCAATTATCACTGTAACCGGGCATTTATTCTACTGACCCGAAATAAAATCATTTAAATAGGGGCTCCCTGAGACCCAAAAATTTATTTCAAGGATTAAAGGTTTCGAAAGACAGACTGGGCTGGAAATTAGTTGCTTGTCATATGGTATACTGTTCTGTTGTGATTTAATTTGATTTTTGTTCAATGGTTTATTATATACAGCAATGCAAATTTTGATAACCAAACCCCTTCTTCCATACAAGTGTTACAAATTTGTCCACATTCAGATTGCAAAATCTTTTGTAGCTCTATTATGGCTAGTACATTTTGTATCAGCAGGACTTCCACTGGATTACATTCCTTCAGCCAAGAGTTGTTTGTTTAGCTGAGAAGATGACTTGGTTAACAGTGCCCAGCCTGTTCAGTTACTCAGTATCAAATTACTTTTACAGAAAAAAGAAAAAGTGGTAGAATTAAAATGTTTTGTTGTATTTATTCGAAGTTCTGGGCCATAGGCCCTGACCAATAGGTGGAATTGGTACATATGGCCACGTAGCCAACAGATGACATAAATGAAATTATTATTAATAGTAGATATCTGAGTGAAACATTAGTGCTTTTTAGCTAAGTTAATGCTGTCGAGTATAAATTACGCTCTATTTTCATAATTGATGTCAGTCACTTTAGTCATATGCAGTAGAATGGGCAAGGTTCTATAATTTTCATGTGTAACACAGAATATATATCTATTATGTCTTGTTACATGTACTTTTATATACAAAGAAAGTAGATTGATAATAGCCACTTGAGTGTATCATGCTGAGAACTTGCGTGTAACCCAGAATGATTGACTTTATGTAAGGAGATACTCTATAAAACCGAGGCTTTGTTCCACTGCTTTGACATGTCTGAAGCTCAGAATAAATTTCAGTTTCCTGCTTTAGCCTCAGCGCAGGCTTAAAATAGCTAAGAGAAATTACACTGAAAGCAGGGGACTTAAAGCATTCTCTTAATAAAGCTACAAGGTGACAAGTCCTTGTCACCTACAAGCTTTTTATTACTGCAGCACCAGAGGAATATACATATTGTTGTTGTGGGTATCAGTCATTACCAACATTAATTATGAGCAGTATAAACTAGCCAGTACTGTACGGAGAAGCCATAGGGCTGTTTAAAGGAAAAACCTACAGTACATAAAATACAAAGTGTTTATCAAGCAAGAAAAGCTTCTTACATAAAGGTTACCAGTATACATGTCGATGGTACTTATGAAAGTTGACCTGTTTTAATGAGGTCATGTCTTCCCATGGTATTTGTGGCTCAGTGATCTCTCTGAGAAAGTACTAAATACTGATTTCAGCTTTTTTTATAGGGTTACAGCTAGAATAACTCTCATACTACACCTTATTCATTTAGTGCTACTTTTTTAATACATTAAATTAATATGTCTCCTAGAGCAGTGGTCCCCAACCTTTTCCTTCCTACAGAACACTATATGCATGGATTCATGACCGTGCATGCGCGGGGAGCCATGTGTCACTCAGAGGGGAAGAAACTTCCCCCAGGGTGATGTCATGATGCCAGAACCCGCCCACTCTCCATGGAGAGTGGGCCGGTTGTGTCCGAAAACAACCTGCCCACCTCCATGAGCCTGTGATCCATACAGGGGACATGGTCTGTGGCTCTGGCCGTATGCCCCCCCCCCCCCTCAGCGGGGACCTTCTTCTGACTAGTTGGCGACCGCTGTCCTAGAGGAACAAACAGAGAAAAGTAACTAATGCTTTGTTATGTTCTGAATGTAATAAGAGCACACAGCTGGTAAATAAAGAGACATAAATGGTTGAGACTGTAGGAATGGTTGAGACTCTAGACTCTATATTGCACTTTCTTTTTGTGTACCTGCACCTAAATGCCTTTTTCAAACTTGTGGTAAACCACAACATTGTACCGCATGCTCAGCTGTGTACAGAAGCAGTGGGGAACCACTTTGTGTAAGCATTTGCAAGTGGTTGCATTGCATTGCAGGTGTAGTGGGGTTGCAGCATGGCTCCTGGAATCGGCTTGTTGCCTTTGGCCATGCAATTGAAGATGTGATGATCTAAGATGTGTTTTGCCACTCCTGAATCGTACAATTTCCAATTGCAATTCTGAAAGGAAACTAGCCATTGTGCTTGGGTTTGTGTGTGTGTGTGTTTTTTAATACAAACATTTCTTGGTTGACCTTCAAACAATAATTAATGAAATCTTTAATGCACATTTCCAATTGGGACCACAACATATGCATCCCACATGATTATTATATGTCAGCAAAAGTTAAGGAATTCTGTTTGCTGTGCAATGGCTTATATGAACCAACAACAGAAGAATGCCAGTTATGTTCATAGTGACTTTGTCTTCCTCATGTTCATCTACTATCATTACTTCAGGCCTTCTATCAGCTTCTATGTCCCAACATAAGAACACTGAGGTTATAAACCATTAGGAATCATTACTCGGAAATAGGAAAACCTAAAATAGAAAAAATGTAAACTAGTCTATTGATGTTCCTTTAAGTCTTAATTTCCCACTAATTCCTAGAAACTGTGAATCACATTTTAATGATATATTGCTGCCGAGTCTCTGACAACAGGTAATAAAGCATGACAGTATGGGAGACATCTAGATAACATGTTATTAGTTTTAATATTTCGTGTTGCACTACAATAAAATGATTTCAGGGAACAAATGCTGAAATGTTCCATTGTAAGGTACTAATAATTACCTTTCTGTGTCTTTTTTTGTCATTGTCAGTTTTTGTTGTTTTTGCTTCCACTTTTAAATGTTATCTTTATTTGGTTGTCACTGAAAGCCACATAAATAATAATCCATGCAAATGCAACCCCTGTTTGAGTTATTTTGTAGACTTACTATGGTAAATTTGGGTCCAAATCTTTTATTTTGAAACCTGTAATCCTAAAAACAGTAAACATGTTTTGCTCGTCGAAAATAGTTTCATCGAGTTTCATTTACCAAGAAATAATTATCTACAGTATATCACCCCATAATATATACCAAGGAAGAAAGCATGCTTGCAGTAGAACTGCCTTTTTCTGCAGTGGGCAGAATATTTAGGTCCACCTGTCCACTCATTTCGGGTAATCAATTTGGTTCATGGTGACTAATGACTATCTAGACCTCTCTGCTATCTTCCACTGATTGTATTGCCATGTCCCATCCCCACTCCCAACAGTTGTTCAAGGAACAGAAGTGAAGGGGCATGAGTCAGGTAACTGCATACTTGTAAGCCTTTTTAGATGAGAAAGAAAGAGACCTTTTAGCGCTAATCATGGTGGCAAAAAAACACTTCTGTCAAGAAAAATATATGTACCACTTTTCAAAATAACAAATGCAATAATTTAGATAAAAGGTTTAGAATATGATAACACTTTTGGAATATGTTTTTTAGAAGTGAATACAGTAGTACATCAGACAAAATTTAGGAACAATGGAGGAGGAAAGGGGCATGAAGAGATTTGGTTCCAGAAAAGTTGCAGTACCTCCAAATGAGGGAAAGTTTGGCGATATAGGTGGTTACAACAAAGGTGATTTGATTTTATATAGTGTTTCAGTTTCTTTAATTTAGTTTAATTTTGTTATTAATTTCTCTACTTTCATAACTATAGCACCATCTATTCACAATCCTGTCCAATGGGAGTCTTCTTATTGACCACTCGATGGACAAAATCAGGAGGTTGAGGCTTAGCAAAGTAAACACAGGATTATAAAAGCACAGAGAGGAAACTTTTGTCAGGAAGCATAAATATTTAAGACATGTAATAAATTAGGTATGAAATTAACTTAAAATGGAAATAAACTGAAAACAAAAAAAAAATCACACTTACCTTTAATCCGGCAGATCCCTCGATAACGCTGGTCCTTCCTGTGATCCAGTCCCGCGTTGTCCTGGCAGAGTAAGCGCCAGGCGCCGCCATCTTCAGTCTACTCTTCTGTCTTCTTGGCACGTTACCTGATTTTGCACTGCGCAGGTGCGAGATCGGGTGATGTAGCCCACTGTAAAGGAAAAAAAAGGGAGCCAAGCTCACTGTGCTTGCGTGAGATCGGCATCTTTTTCCCTTAATAGAATAAAATGCCCCTTCTGCACATGTCCAAGATTAGGGCATGCCCAGATAGAGCACCCAGAGCTTCCCAGGATGTGTGACGTAGGTATCCCCGGAGGCTCTGCTCCCCCATTCCCAGCTGCGGCGGTCAAGAAGAAAAGGGGAGGTGCTGCACCCTTTAAAAAAAAATACCACAATTTACATATTAGGTGTGTCTACCCTTTTATGTAAAGTAAAAATGCTGAGTTTAGGTACGCTTTAGGAATTGTGGTATTACTGGTAATATATTTTAAAAATACTCAATTTTAACATAAACTAAAGAAAACAAGCAGTTTTAAATATTAGATTGCAATGCATAGATTTAAGTATTTTCTTTATATCTCCATTTACACGTTTATATATTTAAGTAGGGAATTTGTCAGGAAGTATGAGGCACTGCTTGGGATATACAGTAGCTATAAAAGAATCTTACTATACCAGAGAATGATGACAATGGAATCAGATCCGTCATTATACCATCCTTGCTTTTGTGAGTTTCATTGATGTAGATTACAATATGATTAATCCAGCTTTATTCTTGGGCAATCACAATATGCGGGTTTTGGAACATTCCTAATGGTGTCAATTCAAAGCAATTTAAAGGGGTTTCCCATTATAATCTAAAAGTCTAAAGCCTGAGACTTGTTACAAAAGCGTGAGAAACACGAGCTCGCATTCAATGAAAATGTGTAAATTACTGAGATGTGCAATTAAAATAGGTTATAATAAGCAATTGTGAAAACCCCAGTCAGGTTTAATTGGTGGCAATTGTGAAACCCTCTTTCTTGTAACGAGAAATTACTTATTCAGCACATGTTCATGGATCGAGTAACCCCATCAGAGGATTTTCCCACTATTTCTGTTGATGACAACGTAAAACTTAAATTTTTCTTGCTTCAAGTCCCAAGACAGTGGTCACCAGGACAGAAACGGCAAATCTCTGTAAAGCCACTACAGATAGCCATACAAACCTAACAGGACCCAGCTCCTCACCACACTAGCCAAAACTGAAATAAATGGCTGTAAATACACTTCAAAGCAGCTAAAAAAGATAAATACAATCTAGGTGCATCAAAAGGTAATAATGACTTACAGTTCATTTTCTTTCTAAAACAACCATGGAGTAGAGAAAAATTCACACTGCCATAAACTGCAGAGTAGAACGTATGCTCCCTATAGGGTATCATTGGTCTCACTGAAGGAGTAGGACATTCGTACTACTAAAATATGCCTATAGTTTTACAATCACCATAACTCATGCTAAGAGACTTTGAGAAATTCTAGGTCATCAGGGTGTGTGCTGGAAATCTCCAGAGAGACCATTGCTTCCACATAGATGGAGTAGTGCATTCTGCAGCATCCTGGAAGGACACAAAATTGTCTGCTTAAATCTAACTTTGCACACTTTTCATTTTGATAGACCTGGAAAGTATTTAGCTTATTAAAACAGAAAGTATGTTGTATTTCAAAAATGAGCTCTGGGGGCAAAAAGTTTTTTTAGATATGTTTAGATAAGCTCAAACACATATAAGTCAATGTTGTATGCACCAAATATGAACAAGATATTGTCATGTAAAATTAGCACTGACAGAATTACTGTGCTGCTCTTACTGTGTTGCTCTTACTGTGCTGTTTCTCTAGAGGTGGTTACGGGTAAGCAATTTGTGCCTCCTAGGTCAGTTTAACAGACACCAATGATCTTTTTTTTGCAATCTGTATGAGGCATTCTTCCCCAAAGGCCACCACACTAATATACTGTGGGCTGTGGATATAGTAGTTATAGCAGGGGTTACCTGAAGACCTGAAAGTGTTTTTTTTGGGGTCCCCCCCCTATTGGGTTTCCCCCTATTATAAAGTTTGAGAAACACTGCACTATAGGCTTCCTGCAGATAACTAGGAGAGGGGGCAGGTAAAAGACTAGTCTCCCTGCATAGCAAGAAATCACCATAGACTGGTCTTTATTTCAGGAAACTCATCTAAAAAGGCCACATTTCATGCTGGGTTACTGTACAGATCTAAAAATCCACAAAGCACACCAAGGTTCGAGTAAGAATACAAATGCTTCTTGTGTTTAGGCAATAATGACTTATCCCAGAGTTAGGAAGAATCAAACATTGCATTTTGGCGCCTAACAATGTTGACAATCAAATTTGTCCTCTAAGCCAAGACCTTGTAAACTCTCAACTGGATAAGGTAAGATTCTGTTTATAGGTCAGGAGAAAAGATAAATTACATTTAAAATACTTATGGGGGACTCTACATAACCTTGATATATTAGGCTGCCTTTTCTTAACCTGTAGTGAGCAGTCACTTGTTCACTGACTTTGATCCTCTCTAATCCCTCTCTATAACGCCGAATACCAGGACGAAATCTCTATGCTGCACTCAATTTTCTTGACTGTTTTACTATGGCACTAAAACCTGATTCCTCTCCAGGTTTGGCTCTCAGCTCTGTTTATATGCCTGTGGTAAATTTTATTGGGAAAAAAAGGCAAACATTCTAGGAATCCTGCAAATCAGGAGTGTTGGAAAGGACTAGAATCACTTCAACTGCTGAAAGAGAAATAAATAGATCCCAACTGAATTCATTTTCATTATATTTGGATGGTAATTGCTGTACATTAAACATCCAGCACAACGTGTGTTCAAAGGTGCAGCACTGTTAATATTCTTATGTTAAAAATATCATAACCAAATAGGCTTGTAAAGAAAAATAGAAATTTGGAGATGAAATCACACTGCCATAAATTAAATATGAATGATTGTTCTGGATACGGTTCTGAATGATTAAACTTCAAGGTTTGCTCAACTTCAACTTGGTTTATTAAACTATCTGTTCTTGGGACCCAAAAGAGCCAAATATTAAAGACATGACATCAAATGTACACAAGAGGGATGTCGAACTTTGATTTAAAAAAGAAAACTTTTGCTGGCCACAGGAATTTTACAACTCTTGACTGCCCATATACTGTCTATATCTTGGAATGGAGGATTCCACAAAGGTGGAGTTGGATGAGTGTTCTAAATCTGAAGTACAGATAGATATAGAAGACATAAATTAAAGCTCTGTATTAGTAACTATTACAATTGTTTTAATGCATGCAGTGATAGTACAATGACTTTACTATCAGTCTCTTGCAATCATCTGTACCAGTGGTCACCAGCCTTTTGGAGCTAAAGGACCACTAAGTTTACAGACTCCGGAACGCATATGTACAGGGGGCCGTGTGTCATTTAAAGGTGAAGTTTCTTCCCTTTTTTCCCAGAGTGACGCCATTATGCAAGAACCCACCCACCGCCCTGAGCCTGCAATCCATACAGGGAACATGGTCCGTGGCTCTGGCCGGTGCGCTTCCCCCAGCGGGGTCCTTCTCCTGACCCCGCTAGGGTGAGCACTGGCCAGAGCTGTGGACCCCCAAAATTTTCTTGCGGGCCGCTGATCTGTACAACAGAGCTCAGATTGGTAGAAGGAAAGGCAAATATAGCTATACAGTTATTCTAAAGTGCTCATGTTCTAACAAGAAAGCTACTTTTAGGAGGGTAGAATAGAGTATCGAACAGTCTTCTGCTTTCTCTAAAGGGACAGAAAAAAAAATCAGTTTTTCTGCCCTTTCTGAAAAAGAGGTCAAAAAATTAGAAACCATTTATGGTTTTACGAACAAAAAAACAAAAAGTTAAATTCCATACTGCTATCCCATAATAACACAGGACCACTGGTGACGCCCAGAATCCAGTCCATAGACTGTCATATTAGTCTTGTTGTTTGCCTACATCTGCACAAAAACACACAGAGGGTGTTGCAAGGAGCTCTCAGTTGCTGCCACTCATTTTGGCAAAACAATCTTTTATATATTATGATGATAAATGTATTCAACTTGCTACCAGGTAAAACGTGCATTCTGCTATATAAAGGTGAGATGAAAATTGAGCTTTCTGGAGATCAACTTTTAAACCAATAGGGACATACATGTATGTACTGCCATTAATAAGGCAGACAGAGGCTCAGTGGACACCCTACATTTGAGTTTTTAGCTTGTCACCTATCTGACCTTTTACAGTGTGTCCCATCTATTAGATCTGTAGCATGGGAGTTCAGGGAGATGACTTTAGCTAATGTATCTGGCTTCAATAATAAAGCTACATGTCAAGCCTAAATGAACAAATTCTTACCTAAGCCTCCTTATGACTAGTTCTCTTTACCAAATATGTAGTGTTTACTTATTCTTCCTACTTTTTGTTAAAAAAGAATATTAGCAGAAGTTGGAGAGTTTGCAAGGAGGCAGGATAACTTTTCTATTAAACAACTTGTTTATTTATAAAGATTACAGCAATATTATGTATACGAAATAAGTGGTGTGGAACAGTTCTTAAGTTTAATATGAAATGTTTAAGCCTAAAAATGCAGGATAGAAACAGGAACATACGAGACTTAGAACCTGTAGATTCAAGAAACTGCAGCCAAAACATCAAGAGAAAACTGTGCTCAAAATTACAGGGCAGTGAAAGCATTAATCATTATACTTTGCTGCAGCCACATTGTGTGCTAATACCTTTGTGCAGTGGAGAAGGTGATTTTTATCCTCTGGGGACTTTTGTTGGGTGAAAATTTGAGCCATAGCAATTTAGCAGGAATGGTACATTACATAATGTATAGTGACATAGCACATAACTGTCATGGGCAGAAAATCACAAGGACAGACTTAAAATATTCTATACTATCATTTAATCTAATGACCTCAAAAGAAATGCTATGTTAAGTACTCAGAAGGGACACAGATATGACACATAATTCTATATGTAATTTTGCTAATATTCCTATAGGTTATTACTAATCCATGAACACATGAATTTATTAAAATGTTCCTATAGGTCATTAATATTACATGAATACAATCATTCATTAAAATATTCGAAAATGCCAATATTAATACATTAATACATTTGTTCATTAATAGTTGTTTCAGGCCTGATAGGAGTTTGCTAGTTAATGTCTGGTAAAATGGGTTTTTGATACAGAGAAGTCATCATGCAATAAAAAGCACCATGGATCTCAACATTATTGTACTTTTTTGTTTGGTGGGATGGAGGCATGCCACTATGGGTTTTCCTTCCTATGAAGATATAAATCACTTTTCTGTCATGCACAGAATGCACATAGATATTGGAGGGGGATTAGGTATTGACATCTAGACAGTTCCTCCGGAGTTTTCATTACCTCTCTGCTTGCCTTCCCATTGCATGTCAGCCCTATTGTGATGTTGGAGAACCTTCCAACATCAGACAAATAGGGATGTACAGTGAGGGAAGGAGACCCCCAAAGGAATGCATGGTACTTGACCTTCAGATTAACAATAAAGGTAAGTACAATATTATACACATGTTGCCCTATACGTAGAATGAAATATTAAAGCTTCTTTGAATGTTAGTTCTTATTTAATTACCTTTCTAAAATAAAACAGAATCCTATTGTGTTGTGTGACAGCAATCATCTATTCTATTTGTGAAAAAATGTAAAGATTTAAACTGTTTAGCCAGAAAATTTATTTTTTATGTCTTAATTTTAACCAATTGACATGTGAAGTAGTAATAGCCGCCAATTATAGTGTCAACTGCAATCCAAACAATTTGAGTCAAAGGCCTGACAACTGAGTATGATGAGTTCATTGATGAAGTGCAGCTGGCCTAGACATCACTATTGTATTTGTATTGCCCTTGAGGAAAAGCACAGCAAAGGATTGCAGATGAAGGTCCTAAAATATTATTTCTTTTGCCAAATGTTAAGTTGACTACAAGATTGTCTGTGTTTCTTAAGATTTAGTTACATGGTAAAAACCGCAATATACCATATACAAAATGTCAAATTATAATAAATATAGGTATTCTAATAGTGGAGAAATTTTGGACCAGCACTAGAAACAATTCAAGAAAAGCACACCACCAAACTATAACAAAAAAGAACAAAGAGTTTAAAAGAGAACATTTATGATAACTATAAAATCTACCAAATTCTCAAAAGCTTACAAAGTATCCTCTGTATGATAAAATCCAAGGGGCTTAGTCGAAAATGTAATGGGATAGGCCACAAATGCCATGAGTTCCATGACCAAAGATATAATGTAAAAAAATAGATTCTGGATGGAGGATGAGGGTGTGACCCTGCTGTTGGACATTAAATCTTTAGGGAAATTCTTTCTTTCTCTTACTCTTTCTTTTAGTTTTTTTTGACTGTCAAAACTTTTTAGATCTCCACTCAGTTTAAATATGGAAATATCATTAAGGGAAGTGTTGATGGGTATGGTCTCTCAACAAGAAACCCATCCCAACTGACATGATAATGGAGTATACATAGAACCTATACACTTACAAGTTAACAAAGATTTGGACTTACTGTATGTATTTTTTCCACTCAGCCAAAAAAATGACTACATGTAAATCTGAGAGGAGGAAATGGGAAGTGAACAATTCTTTGAACATAAATATTATACATCACATCTGTCATCCTAAAAATACATGACTTCAAAAACAGACGAATCCCATAGTGAAAACTGAGTGCAGTTACATTTCTAGGCTGCTGAAGTGCATGGAATATTTTTTTTTCACATAATGTCCTGTGTGTCAAACAAGGAATTATTAGGAAACCTTATAGTCTTTTAGTTTCCATGCCAATGCTAATAATGGTCCATTAATGTTACATTACATTGGTATTAATAACATGGTTTTGTTAGGGTGGTCCAAGGCCAGAATGTAAAAATTGGAAGGGCTGTGAACGTTGACTGCATTAAACTATAATTAAATAAATCCTAAGCCTTTAAAAAAGGACTTCAAGGCATATTTTTTATATTCTGTTGCAAATCAATATGAATTTATTTATTTATTTTAAAAAATAGTATTATCCTGAATATTCAGATTACTGTGCACCAAGATATCTAGTTCACCTTAGGATGCCCTAAAAATGGTATCAGCTGTATTGTATGAATTATAGCTTGGAAAAGTCTATGCTTTCCTTTGTGTGGAACAAATGCACTTTAAGGTAGACCTGTCAATGAAATGTATCCTTTACTGCCATTAGTAGAGTACCTTTGTGAAAAGGTTTAGCCAAATGGACATCAGCCTTTTTTACCATATTAATTATGTAACTTTGTCAGCTCTAACGCATAATTAATTAAAATGTTTTATTATGGTATGAATGCAAAGCATGGCACAAAGGAAGCAAATACTAAATTTACTGTCTCATGTAACAGTTACCCCCATCAGCTTTGCTTGCCAGAAAAATAGGTCAGAAAGAAAAGCATCATCATCTGATTTTTTGCCACCTGTGTCTTATTAGGAAGATTTCCATTCCTTTGCTGTCCTAGGACCATCATTAAATAAACTGTATTTTGATTAATTATCAACTGTATAACATGTATGGGTAATGACAGACGTTTTACTAGACTCAGGATCATGAATAAATGATCAATCCCAATATCCTGACCACTTAGTGGGAATGTTTTCTTCTTGTTCCTTTTCCTAAATTATTTCACTTGCCCATGTTCCATATTCTCTGTATTATTACTTCCTATGGTTTGTTCACTGTTGGCTCTTTACAAGATGTATTTTATTTATAGGGATATTTTATAGGTATTGTTACTTTTCATTGTTTTGTTCACCAGAATGGTTGGTCCAGTCTCCTGTTCCATTTTGGCATGTTTTTCATTTTTATCGGGACCTGGCAGTGTTTTTATTTGGTTTCCTTGTGTGCACAGTTTATTTGTATGCTATTACTGTAAACCTATGTGGTATATGTTCTGAAAACCTTTAATAAAGATATTGAACTAAATTTCCTGCTCTATAGACACAGCAAAGTAAGCGATCTTTGCTCTTGATCTTTACTTTGAGCCTAAGTAACAGTGGTCTTCAGGAAAACAGAGTTTTGCCCCCTGACAGATACATAAACATCCATAAAGACCTAATAAAGAGTTGGTGTTTGGGGTGCAAGATTTCTAGAGTATAGAGTTTCCAGGTGGCTTTCCTTAATACAAGTTTTGCCCTTATCACAGAAAAACTAAAGTTTGAAAGAAATTGATATATCATGTCCAGAAGATTTTTTGGAATTATTTGAATCAGAAAGTTACCTTTTTTCTTGAGGTCCAAATAATTTAAAATTACTTTTATTTAGTCTGGTACTGATTGTTTACATGCTTATGCCAAAAGAGGCTGAATTGATTTGTTAGTGATCTGGGGTAGTGGCTCTCCTATTATGGCTAAGACCGCTAGCTGAGTAATGGGTGCTCACAATGACAGCAGCATATGGTGCCATTCACACATATCTTCTTCAAAAACTGCAAAATCACCAGTACCTATCTTTATTATCAAGGTGGTGTCATCCATACAAAACACCAGCTGATATCTTGCACAGAGTACATTCATCCATCATTATGTGCCATATAGAAGAGATCCTCCATGAACCTGAAACGTTGGCTTGTTTTGTTGGTAGTGATTTCACACTTTTTGAAGGTACACGTTTTATTGACAACATGAACTGTTATGGAATTACTCCATTATTATTATTATTTTTTTTAATAGAAGTATTTTTTTTTATTTATTTTACCCAATAAATGTGCACAGTGCAGGAGATTAAACATGATATATTTTTTAGCTTTAACTGGACTGCAGCTGTTTAGATTTACTATTGTTTGTGTTTTTATCATGACCTCTTTTGGAAGGCAGCCATGGGATGTATTGAAAGTTCTGTTGGACAGACCCTTGAATTATCACTCAAGTGGATAAACAGTTGGATGAAAATTTCTGTCTACTAATGTGGGACCTATAATTTATAACATTTTGATTTCAACTTTTCTAGCTTGTAGATGGCTTATTTACAGTTTTAGATGTGTTTCATAATGTGAATGTGTCTCTTGTTAACATTTTGCAATCCACTTCTATACATGTGTAGTCTTTTTATGAATTGCATGTGTAACAGCTGTACATGGGGCTAAAAAGCTGAAAAGAATAAACTGAAAGACAGGTATGTAGTAATCCTGTGCTGTAAGAGAGTCTTCAGTAAATCAAGATTCATTGATTAATGGATTGTCAAGGTTTTCAAATAGACTTCATTCAATGGCCTAGATTGTCTGCATAGATGCCTTTATAGTTTTCTAGGAGACCCCCTTCATTGCATTTGTTAAAATGATAAGTATTCAATTTTGTTAAAGAAAAATGGGCGTCCATTTTTTAGTATACAGTTGCAAATTGTTACAAATAGTATTACCCTAGAAGTGTTTGTATCTTCAGTAAATATTTATTATATGTAAGGCAATTATTTTTAGATTACAATTAAACAGTAAATAGTGAAGTAACATAGTTGTCTTAGTAAATATAAAATGTAAGTTTATCATTTCAGTCTGGTATCTAGTCTTATAGTTACTGTGCATAAATACGTCTTTCTATTTCCTATTCTTCCAACCTATTATGGAAACAAGCCATTAGAATAATGTGAGTTAAAAAAAGGAGACAATGGACCTGATGTATTAAATCTTTCCAAGACTAGAGAGAATACGCTTTAATCAGTGAACCTGGGTTATAAAAAAAAACTGGAATGGATCTGGTCCAGGATTGCAAACATTTGCTAACAATTAGAAATATATTCCAGGTTTGCTGGATCACCCAGATGAGTGATGAGTGATGACCCTGATGAAAGTGTATCCTATCCAGTTTTAATAAATCAAGCTCAAAGAGAGAAGTCAGGAAGTACTGGGGAAACCACGGCTTGGGATTTTCCTTGTCTTGAGAGACAAGTAGACCCATACCATCATAGGGTAAAAAAACTAATTGTCTAGACTTAGACATAGGTAATATTTAAGGTTTTAGTATCTTCAGCGTCTATTATCATTGCCCACGCATTCATAAACACACTGTTAACTGTTTTCTACAACCTGGTGATGACTTATTTGATTGTTGTAAGCAGGAGTGTAGTGGAACGGGCACAGGTGGGAACGCCGTGCACTCACTTTTTTTTCGGGAATGGCACGTGTCCCCACTCTTATTTGAAATTCTTTGGTGGTCCACCTCACCCCTCGCATGGTAAGGAAAAAAAGGACCTCACTGGGAGGGCGCACGGGCTAGAGCAGCAGACCGTGTCTCCCAGAATTGCAGGCTCAGGGCGGTGGACGGGTTGTCTCTCTGAACACAACCCGCCACTCTCTCATTGCAGACTCAGACCTGCTATGGGGGAGTTGGCTGGTTCTGGTATCATGATGGCACTGCGGGGGAAGTTTCTTACCCTCTGAGTGACATATAGGCAGGGGTGTAGTGGGGCGGGCACGTTTACCATGCCCCTCTTCTTTTTTTATGACTACACCCCTGGTTATAAGTTTGTGATGTCCTTTGTAATTCTTTCAGTTTTTTTTTTTTTTTCATTATGCATGATGTACACTAGTCCATTGCTGATTTCCTAGGGGATAGGTCTACTAAGTGTGGAGGAAAGAACCAGTGTATGTAAATCCTCTGAAACAGGATAGGTAGTTTAGGACAAATTTAGCAATAAGGGTAGGTAAAGTACTATTGTAATAAACATGTTTTTTTATGTTTTTTTTTTGTTTCCAGAGCAAATGTTTTTCTCTTTTGGACACACACGTCTTGTTCCTATTTGGTAACATAGGCTAGAATATTTGAGATTTAAGTATTGATTACAGTATTCCACCATATCTGTCTTATCTAGTTGGTGAATCTTTTTTCTATATATTTAACCATGAACCAAAAGTTAAAAAGGTGACCCCAAAAAATGTTTATAACTTGTTATCTGAATTGACTTGTGCATCTCTGGAAACTGAGAAGGGTTAAGTGTCTGGGTAGTCATACACACAGACAGATGGTTCTTCTCTGGCTAATTCAAAGGTTACCACGTTAATTATTGTAATTAAGCTGTGTATGAAAAGCGGTGCCCCTTTGTTTGTGACTTGGCGATGTGACGCAGCACGTCGTTACAAAAGAGACGTGAGCGCAGCAAGCTGTATTGAGTTGCTATTATTGCTCCTTGCCGAGCATATTATCCTGTCATAGGAGATGTAAGAAAATCTCTCACTTCAAAATGATAAGGCTTTGTCACTTGCAACACAATTACCGTTAAAAATAGAAAGAAGCATTCAATATGATTGCAAGTTGCAGGGAGGGAGCCATTGTCCAGCCCGGTGTGACTCATCCAGAGGGCCGCAGTCAGCCTCTACATAGCTGTCAGCTAACTGATTGCCATCATTCCCTCTCTCCCCGCATTTGATGAAATATTCATGCCTTTGCTGTGCTCTCAGCAAGTACTATTGATTTCTTGTGTAAACGTTGCTATATTTAGTCTAGACAAATGGAATGTGGATTGCTGCTGAATAAATTGGATTGAGGGCTGGGCTCTTGCCTGCTTTTAGCTTCCAATCCATGGCTATTATTTATAATCAAGGGCAGTTTTTGTGAGTTTAAGAGTGATTTTTCACCATTTAATGATTAGTCTAGAAAACCAAACCAAACAGTTTAGGCACAATAATTTCAGGAGAGTGGAATAAAAAGCCATTTCTCTTTCTCTTTTAATATGACAAAAAGAAATGTCTCTGTTGGAGTATGTTGACAACATTTTAGCTGTACTGTTTTTAACAGCAGTGCTTTTACATTAATTTTGTTCAAAAACTATTGATTAAGTTGATTATTGAGTGTATCTCAACTTTTTACAGTAACTCAGAATCAGTTTTTTTTCCTGTTGGTAAAAGGCAACTTTTAATATAACAGGACAGGAGAGTGCTTTTTACAACAAATTGAAAAAAAGTCTTCAAATTTGGCCTTGAGCTAGAAGGTTGGGGTGATATTTCTGTACTTCAATATGATATCTTTTGGCAAACATTGGTTTTTATAAAGCTATATATCATCGCCAGTGGTCACAGTTGCTTTTATTCCACATACACTAAAACCTGTATACAATGTATAAACCAATATCCTTATCCAATATCCTTTGATGTAGGGAGGGCTACATAATATATACATTATTATTATTATTATTATACAGTATTTATATAGCGCCATCATATTACGCAGCGCTGTACAAAGTTCATAGTCGTGCTCCTTGCCGAGCATAAAAAATAGGAGTTGGTAAGCCAAGAAAAGATTGTAATGTGCATGCATAAATGCACAGATATAAGAGGAATTCAATGAGTATATAATTGTAATAGCAGCTGCAGGACATACAGTTTTTATGCTGATGTAACTTTAAATAGACCTCAAAGTTATGATTTTTACATATGGGAGATGTATGTATTTTATACCTCTTCACTATCCAAAAATATTTTATGTTACAATAAACGCCCTTGAAATTTGTTATAAAGTTATATTTTACAGAATCACCATTATTACTTTCCAAATATAAGTTTACAATTTTACCACTTTCTAGCTATAAACAGCAACATCACTGCAGTGGATGTAAGGCTTTTTTTTTTTTTGCAAGATATTTTTCATTTGTTTCAGACAGTTGCATTAAAATATTAAACACCAGTTCAGGAAATCCAATTTTTGAAAACAAATATTTCAGGTTTGAATTTTTGCTGTCCTAAACTGCTTACGTCTTGATTGATATATACAGCAATCTTTAATTGCTAGCCATGGAAAGAACTCCTACGATATGTCAATTTAATGGCCTATTCTAATGAGAAGGATCGTTTGTGGAGACACTGAACATTTAAATACATAATTCATTGTGATGTAGTGACAGGAAAAGGGCTGTAAAACCCGAGCATTAGAATCGATATGACTAGATTGCAGTGAGCTGGCGACCCCTCTCCCATCAGTTTAGGTGATAAATATTTTCATATAAGTGGGTGGTGGAATTACTGTGGGAGAAAAATGTGCTACTTATACTTTTACAGTATGCACAGGATACCATAGTACATGCTAAATCATAAATAATTCATTTTAGGCAGTGGCAGAGGATTATTTAGGATTTCCAAACTTATTTCAGTTGCAAGAGATGAAGAAGACTATCATTTGTTTTCTTACGTTTTAAAGTAACTACTTAAAGTGTTTGTGAAGTCAAAATCTATTTTTCATTATGTCACATGAGGATATACACTTATTAGGTCATATTAGGATACATATTATTATACACTTTTTAAGCTCAACATTTTTGTGAATCTATTGGAATGTCTCCTAACTAAATATTCAGCTATAAATATTCAGCTAGTAATAGCATATCCTGTAGAAGGCTGACAACATAAAACCATGGCTCACAATTAGAAGGAGCGTTGTCAGCCTGCCTGATGCACACCTTCAATTGGCCAGGTCTGTCAGATAAGCAAGCCACCAGCCAACTGAAGTGCACAATGTAAGCTAAATATGCAGCTGTTCTAATTATGAAGCAGTAGCATGGGAATGTCAGTCAGGAGTAATAAACTGCAACAGATTCCCCAAAAAACATAAAAAATGCATATATGAGATATGATGCTTAACATCTCAAGATAGCCAAGGTTCCATATTTACTAATGTTAGTGTGATACTTAGGTCAAAAGCAAAAAACTAAAAATTATATTTGTTTTATGTCTTTCTAATTGATTCCTTCATCCTGTTCCAAAAATAGTTGTTCAATTAGTTCCTATATATATTTTATATCCTTTGCAGAGAACTGAATAATCTAAGTAGCCTGTGGTTACAGTTAATGCTATGTTCAGAATGTCTTCCTTTGTAGCCACCACATTGTGCTATGGAGAGCTGAGACTACAAGTGTTAACATCCACATCCATTATACACAATACAAGCCATCATGGGATGTGTAGTTTTTTTTAGGGAGGTTGCAGATGCCCTGCTGTTCTTTGATGTTAAACCAGAAATAAAGAAAACCACCAGCAGCCTCTTCCCAAGCTAACAGCATAAACCAACACTTTTTCAAAGCAAGAACAAATTTCAAAGCAAGAACAAAAAAACACATTACTTATATATGATTAAGTTGGTGCAGCACTTTATTAATTCCTAATGTGAGTAATGTGATACATGATATAGATATGAAGTCTTGGCTATATATGTATCAATTATATTATATATACATGTTCTTATTTTAACCAGACCAATAGCACCAACCTTCATCCTTGGAATGGTAAAACAACTGAATTATCAAACTACTGGACTCAAACTGGGTCTAGGGACCAAAGAAAAATTGTGTTCCTAAAATGTATCTAATCTAAGGTGTTGGATAAAGTATTTAAGGGTTATCTCTATCAGGGTTCAACCTATTCTGACGGCCATTATTACCAGGGGTAAAAGGGACATAAATCACTAAAATGGAAGGTGATAGATTTAGGTGACAACTTCTGTTTTTTTTATGGTTGGGGGGTAGGGTCAGGAAGTAAGGAGAAAAGTTGGTATTATGTCAAATCGGAATCATTTTCTAGGTCATGGCTGTTACAGTTGGGATGTTCTAGTGTGGGGGCAACTGGTTGGCCTTCAGCTTTTTTTGTAGTCACAAGGAATTTATTCATAAAATAATAGTGTTTTAATGTAAGAGTACGTTAGTAAGTAGGTGGGGGTAGGGCCTCTTAGAAGTAGTCTGGGTGGCAGGGCATCAGAAGAACTGCTGGCGGAAATAGAAGACATGCAACCTTCACATAAGGAAGAACATACAGCAATTTTAAAAAAATTTCAGAAATACTTAATGTAAAACAAAATGTTCTGTAATTTTACTCCTATTACTACTTCTTTGTGTGATTATGTGCTGCTTGATTTCTGTTACAGACGTAAAGACTGAAGTTCCTGTGGGTTTGGATCCAATCACACCACTGGACTTACGGACAGATCTAAGAACCGTGATGCCTATCTTAGACCCTACCATACGAGAGAAGCAGCTGCAGCAAGAGCTATTACTTATTCAGCAGCAGCAGCAGATTCAGAAACAGCTGCTGATCGCCGAGTTTCAGAAGCAACATGAAAACCTCACAAGACAACACCAAGCCCAACTACAGGAGCACCTCAAGGTACCAGTGTGCTAATAGTAGTGTATAATGGTCATGTTTATGTTTTCATGTTTTCTTTTGGCAATGATTTCTAATAAACCAATTCTGAAAGTAATAAGTTCTGAAGATAAGAGTTGCCTGGCATGACATCTGGCAGCTAGGACTTTCAGAAGGAGAGTTCAGGAAAAGAAAGGCTGTTTTCAATTCCACAAAAATATAATAAAAAGCATGCGCAGCCCAATGTACTTTACTGTATACTGGCATACCCGCGGGTGACCGTAATTTAATAACTCCTGTACTGATGCTCGTGAGTTAAATAATTCCAACCTGGCCAATCAAGATGTCCAAAGATCTGAACTTGGAAAAGGACCAGGTAAAGATGGTGGCAACTGTGATGGAACACGAAGAGGCAAGTGTAAATAAAACATTGTGGCAGGCAAGTTTTTTTTATTGCAGAAGATAGCATTGCTTTTGTATTCTACAATACAGAACCTGCTTGCTTGCATTCTTTTTACTTAACAGACTGTTACCCCAGAATTTCAAATTAGCGTTTGAAGGCCCATGTTTGAAATTCTAGTCAACACTAGAGCATTTTTCTTCAGTTACCTATAATGCTCGAAATTGCTTAAATGCCCCAAACACCCCCATTGACAAGAAGTGTGACAAATATTGGACTGCTGCCTCTGACTGCCACCTAGCCTCAGGAGATATGTTTAGGCTACTTTAAGACTGGCCATGGGGCTGTGGTGTGTTTGACGCTTACTCATGCCATTGAACTACTGCCTTGGAGGAGACACCACATGCGAGAGAAGCTCTCTCGTAGAAAAATGAATGGCGTGGCAGTGAGTAGTACTGTATTTGTGCATCTTTTGGGTATTTTTTTATGTTTTTGTGCATTTGGTAGGCATTTTTTTCCAACTCTAGCTCTTCTCTGCCACATATGTTGGTCCAAATTATCTTTAAAAAGACTAATAAACTCATACAAAAGTCAAGTCAGTTACCTTAAGAACAGCTATATCCTTTTGCATGCATGAATGCTGCATTAAAATGGATATATACATTCTTAACATTCAAAAATGCAGCATTTGGCAAGAATAGGCTGCATGTCACCTGTTTTACCTGTTTTGGATGCACCTACAATAAAACACAATGCAAAGCAGATAAAACACAGCCTCCAAACTGTTTTCTGTATTGCTATAATAAAATAAATTGGATTATATAAAAAAACTCAGTTCCACAAAATTCGATCTGCATTGTGAGGACATTTTGTGGCAGCCTTAGAAGTTTCTGAGCTAGAAAACACATCTGATGTTTTGTGTGCCTATGATTACTCAATCTGAAAATGGAATCTTCAGGGTCTACTGAATCAGTTGCATAGTCAGCGGGCGGTTATTGCCAACTTATTGTTTCCCAGCTGATCATTTACCCACCTGGGTTTTTTAATCCGAAGCTGAAAGCAGTCATGTGACAGCACTTACCAAAGAAAATGGAACTGAAACATTAAAGTATAAATCAAAATAATTAAAGTCTCATTGCCAGCCATTATTTATGCTGTTAAGTAATGCCTCTGAGTGGTCAGGGAATAGTCCTCAGCCTCCAAACAGCAGTTGTTATGGAGCCTGCTAATGTCAGCGGGGAGCCAATGCAAATTGAAGTGGAAGGGAAACACAGCAAGCGCTTGTGGGACCGCTGTCTTCCAGGAGTTGTGTGGTCTGCTTGGCTGCTTCAGAGAACCCTTACTGTGATGAAGTGTTTACCCAGCTATGCTTAAATATACTGCAAGGATGTTGTCTGTTATTACATAGTGTAAGATTAAGGCTATCTCACTTTTTTTTTATTTTGAAGGTGAAAAATAATCTTACATTTTGTACGTTCCCTGTTTAAGATTAAAGTCTCTCTTTAAAACAACAAAATGTGTTTTATTGCTATATTTAGTCTGGTATATTATTAACAGAAAGTTTGTACTACAGCCCTGCAAATTGCTATATATTTTACAGAAGTATGTGTCTTAAAGTGGAACTACATCTGTGCCCAAAACAGTACAGCCTGCTGTCTTCCTGTAGCTTACTGTTTTCCTTTACAATATGAATACTGACTTGCCATATTGGTAGTGGCAGGGCTTTGTTTCCTCATGTAAGTGCCTCCAGCAAAGAGAACACTGAGCAGAACTGTACAGGTTCACACTTGCCTCAGGAATATGTGGTCCAGCACAGCCCCCCCATGGCCATATCCACTTCTTAAAGAACACTTGACAGCTGGCAGCAGTAAGCAGTACTGGTATCATTCGCTGCCATCCCCTATTCATCTTCTTTGACGTTGCCACAAGCAGAAGCTACATCCTTCATCTCCCTGGAGGCAGCAGTTCACTGCCATGAATACGCGGTAATCACACCATAACATTATGTGTGAACATAGCCTAACATATCACCAAATCTCGTGAGGCGAGCAGTCAGTCAGAGGCAGCAGTACCATAAATGTTACACTGCAGCTATGAGGCTGTTGGCACCTGAGAGCCTGGGTACTACCCCTCACATACCGGGAACTGCATTGTGACATGAAGGATCAATCCAAACAAAAGGTTACATTTCCAGGCAATTACCAGTTCTCAACTACATAAATTTTCACTGTTTGAGGTCAGGTTCACATGCCGAAAATACAGATAGGCAGGAAAGAGGTGCCCATATTTACTAATGTCATATCAAATATTGGCTATATATGTATCCATTATGCAAACTGCAAGTAGAACTACAATTTGTTTTTTTCATTCTTCCCAAATTTCAAAAAAGACAAAATTATTTTTTTTAACGCCATAAATTCTAAAATTTAAAAAACTTAAGAAAAAAATCAATTAAAAAGATAAAAATATTCAGTCTAGTCCAATAGCTCCAAACTTCATCCTCAGAATATTAAAATAGGTTATTATTCCACTAGGCAAAAACTGAGTTTAGGCCAAAATAACTTTGATGCTCCTAACAAGTTGCGATATTTTTTATTTTTAAAACATTTAAAACAGAGGAAAAAAATAAAACCCGAACTTGGTTAAGATTGGTTACTTGCTCCTAAGTGATTTTTTGTGCAATGGTAGATGGTGCTAGGTCCTCATGTAACAAACTAATAATGTTTCAGGCAATGCCATCTACTATAAGTATAAGCCAATATTTTTCTAATAGTATTTTCAGGTCAAATATCTTGGTTTTCTATTAGAGTATATATGACATTATATTTTTACCTATTAGCAAACCTAAAGACTAAATTATTAAATCAAGTAAAAGCAGACAACAAAATAGTAATACTACCATGTAAGCACCATTACTTTGCCATAAGGTCACTAAAAAGTGATTGCAAATTTAGAAGGCTTTTCACAGTGTACCTTGTCACATTGTTTCTACAATACCATTTCCTTCTGTGAGAACTTCAAAATGAGATGTTTAGACCAAGGAACACTTTTACAGGCTCAGCTTCAGGGTTATTCAGAATGTAAAAACACCTGCAGCACACAGACTGGGGCAGCTGTACAGATTTAATGCTAGGCCAAAATTACTGGCACAGTAGGTGTCCTCTGGGTGAGTCAAAATGAACAGGAGTGATTTCAGCTAATTTATTTTACCACTGGTGACATTTCACCAAGGTGGAAGGTCTGATTTTATTTTTTAAAGTTACTTGGGTGTAATTTGCTTGGTAAAATTCTTTTATAGGTGAGGGTTGTATTTAAGTTAGTTTAGTTTTTCATTTCGTAATCATTGTTTTTGTGTTTTTGCCTTTTTGAATATATTTGGTTGTTATTGTTTTTTGTCAATTTATGTGTATTTGTGTTGTAAATATAATGTAAAATATTAGGGTTAATTAGGGGCTGTTTAATGTTGAAAAAGAAAAGCTTTCATGGGCCATTTAAAGTCATTTGTACAAAATGCTAAAATGCCTTACCTTCACCTTTCCTATAACTTTGCCAAAATTCTCAGTTTTGCTCATCCCCCATAAGAAACCTTAATTAAAAAAATGGCATAATGTATATTCTAGTGCTTCTGGAAATAATGACATTTATCTTATTAATCCCATGTCCTATTGTGTGCTACAGTCCCACCTCTTAGATTTTAAGTTTTATTTACCAGGGTTCTCCCTTCCTGTGTATTATTCAATATCCAGGTTTGTAATTATTAACCCTTAAAAAAAAAAAAAACCTAAATAAGAATATATATAACTCTATAACTAATACACAAAAGGGAAAAAAAATAATTTACAACGCATTTTAAAATAATTTCAGACAGTTGGTTATTGTTCCTCTGTGTATACAGCAAACAATATATAATTATATTTAGTTGTGTTCTAATTCCGGGTTATTAAATGTTAGAGAGGTCACATGGTATGCAACGTGGAAGTTCAGTTGTCAGATGGTGCAATAACACGGGTTCCAGCACTAGGCATGATTAATGTCTTTCCACTTCTTAAAGGTTAACGTTGTTTTTGATTTTAGTCAAATTGTCCTCGGGCCTCTCTCCCTAAACAAGCAGTGGGGCACCACATT
Organism: Pyxicephalus adspersus; assembly: GCF_032062135.1. Lineage (NCBI taxonomy): Eukaryota > Metazoa > Chordata > Amphibia > Anura > Pyxicephalidae > Pyxicephalus > Pyxicephalus adspersus. The sequence goes on from NC_092862.1 coordinate 116,133,074, forward strand.
TCTTTAATTCAGCAAATCTGTTTCCTGCATAGTTGAGTAGATTTCTCATATTAACAGGGCTTCCATTGTCATTCCCCTTGTCTGTTATCCAAAGAGGAAAAGAGTGACTAGCAATGTTTCTCTTAAGAACATTTACAACTGACTGTGAATGGTTCCCCGGGGCTTTGCTTCCATTAAGTTCTTTACAAAGAAATGTGATTTCCAAGAAAGCTCAGGTCTTGCAATTTGAGCTGCCGGGGATGTATGTGACAGCATGTACCACCCATTGCAGGGCCCTGGCACAGGACAGGTTAATGTACAAAATCACCAAGGGTACCACGGAAAGGATTTTAGATTGAGATTGATCATTTTTGTTAACCAAGAATTTACTTTTTTTTTTGTTTAATTAAAGCATTTTGTTCTTTGCTTTTCTGGATTGTTAATTTAAACAAGTTTGATGTTATGTATATGTTAGAATAAACTAAGAGTTTTACAAAGTGAATGCCAAGTGCATGTATGCATATTCAGTAAGTTAGTGCAATGAGAGACAGTGATGTTGGCAGTGCAGTACCAAGAGCAACCAATCAAATTTCATTTGTCTGCAGCCTAAAGAGTTCAGAATTATTTCTGATTGGCTGTTGTAGGTAAATGTGTCCTTGGTAATTGTCAATACTCATTACAGTTTGTTTCAGTTCTAAATAACATGTTCTTTATATGTATAATTTGTTAGTTGTTTGGTTTCTTTAATTTCCATTAACATTAATGGCACAGCTTTTAATGGATAATGTCAGAAGTGTGCAACCTGGTTAATAAAGTATATTAAAGTCCATATTTTAGTGTTAAATAGAGTTCCCTCTTTTTAGGAGTGGTGCCACCTTTGCACTGTCTTGCAGAATTCCCTGTCCAAAAAGACAGCAGGAAGTAAGAGAAGATCTTGTCAAACAAAGTGGATATTGTCTCACTAGAACAGCAGTCCGTATTGGAAGGTTTCCCCCTCACCTCCTCTTTCTGTGACAACTTAAAATGTTTGAATTTCAAATTACATTCTGCACTGGAGATAATGACCACCAGGGCCAACAGAGGAAATAAATCTTGCTAGTGGGTGACCCAGACCACACTAAAACCTAATAGAGCTTCTAACTTTTTTACATTCTTCCATATTGGCCATAATGCGCACTTTAAAGTATATCTCTGTATAGAACCCTAGAAAGGGTTTAAACCCTCTGTCAAGTGGTTTTTGCTGCCATAGTCCCCACTGGGGAAATTTATCTTTTAATTTGTACCATCAACATTTGTCACCAAGAAAGAAAGGGGATGGGGAGGGGAGAAATCTAAAATTTAAGTGGTACCAACAGAACACAAGGTAAGAGGAAATCTTCCATTTAGGACCGCTGGGGGATAACTGTCTAAGGGGGAATTCCCCTTACTTCGGGAGATTACCTTGATTTTTAAGTTGTTTCTCTAGTAAAATGAAATGAAGGGAACTTTCTTTAATGGGGATTTTAACCCCTACCCTACTTTATTGAAAACTAAATACATATAAATAGTATTTGAAATAAGAACTGGGGTAAAGGAACATGTAAAAATAAGACACGGACACAATCATAAAAATATTTAAGCAGAGCTGGTCTTGGTGATTAGGTGCTGCTTTGGCAGACTTATTCATATTAATATGATGAGGTTAACCAATAGAGGACCAAGAGTCAAATGATGTCCCTCTTCCAAAAAGTCAGGCAACTCTTTCACATTTAAAAAATGTATCATTAGGAATTCAGGCCTATTATATTCTCCAAATACACAGATAAAAAATATATCACTAGCCAAGACCTTTTGATCTCTTCAAAACAATGAGGATCCGTTCAGTGACCGTGGTTTGGCAATTGGGGCCATTTCTGACCTGTGATGAACTGCAGTGTTCTGCTGCAGGCCCATCACTGTCCCAACCTTACCCATTGGGAACCATTTTTGCACACATGTAGATTTTGGCTGTGCAGTTGTTGTTTGTAGACTTGTGCCGCAGCTGTAGCAGATTGTAAATCTGGTTGTCCTCTGTGCATTTTGCCTTTTCTGCCTTTTCACCTTGTTACTTGTTTTTTTATAGTGTCCCCATTTAATATGCTTTTTCAAAGCTTCTTTTTTCCAAGGAAGCAAAATTTTGCTTGTATCCACAAGGTCTAAAAAGTCAATTATGCAAGATTTTGTAACAAGATCAGAAGAGCACATCCTAAATGTTTTTTTTTTCTATTGTCAAGTTGCAGCAAGAACTTCTAGCAATGAAACAAAAACAAGAGATCCTAGAACGGGAGAAAGAGCACAAAATGGAACAACAGAGACAGGAACAAGAAGCAGAAAGACAGCGTCGCGAGCAACAGCTGGCTCACCCGCGCAGCAAGGAGAGAGCAAAAGAACGTAAGATTGCACCAATATTTTTTTTTTTAATGTGTGTCATTAGAGTGTCATTTTATTCTATTCCCTGGTGGAGGTCTGGGAATAGGAATCAGCCTTGGTGGTAATACCACATCCTGACTCTAGGTGTCACTTTTGCATTGGCTTTAGTAGCCAAGTATTTATAGGGTTAGGTAGGTGACAACTCTGCTTAGGTAGTCATTTCCATAACCATGCTACATGACTCTGGATCAGTCATAAGTAAAGTAATATTAAACTCTGAATATAAATGTTGCTCAGTTTTAAATAGAACTTTTAGAGAATGTTTTTCAACACTTTTCAACCCTTCTAGAAATCCAGTGCTGTCCTGTGTTCCTCTGCATTCTGCAATGCTGTCTACCCAGTTCACCAATGTAAGCAGAATCTCCCTGATTCTATAGAAATAAGAGGGGAAGATGTTCAGTAACTCTTTACTAGCGTTCTTAGCTTCTCATAGACACTGTATCAGTATGCGAGCATAGCCACCTTAGCGAAGGACTTGTGCTACTGGCAGAATCACTGGAAAAAAAAATTGCATAAAAAAGAATATACCCACCACATCTAAGGACTGATAAGATGCAATATACTAATTTTTATTCTTGGGTTTAGATGTTTATGAAGTACTTAAGTAAATCTATTGCTTGAAGTAGCTACAGTGGTAGGATACAGGAAATTGTGAATCGTTGTGCTTATATTTACCATATCAGTATATCCAAAGTCATTGATGGATAAGACATGGTTAAAAACCATTTCAGTTTTTTAATTTTTTTATCTATTTATTTTTTACTGCCGGAGTTACATTGGGGATATTCTCCTTCACTACCTGTCCTGAAGAAGCAATAGAAAATCTCTTACCAGGGTCTCTTCAGGTGATTCACTCTCACTTCCCATTCCTGTGACAACTGTAAAACTTTGGATTTCTCATCATTTTCCGAGCTAGCGATAGTGTTTACCCAGACAAATAAAGAAGGCGAGTCTCCCCAGAGACCTCAATATAGACCTGACAGGAGTTCTAACAATTATATTACACACCCATTACAAACAAAACAATTTGGCTTTACTTATCTTTAAATGGTAAATCACATATGGGTGTTGCACCATAAGGAGCTGTAATATAAAGGGTGGATTGGGTGTAAGGATACCTTCATTGATCTTATAAGTAATTCCTCTTATCTACAAATACATGAAATATCTGACAATTTTATTCTGTGTGTCAGATCCTAATCATTTCTTTTAGTTTTTTTTATATTTTTCCGACTAGTCTGACTCTACTATATACCACATTACTTAATGAACCTTTAAAACTCTGGGAATTGTAATTCATTCTGACAGAAGTAAAGGCGTATGAACAGCGTAATACCATTGACATTTCAGGGAAAAGTTTATAAAATAACACACTGTGGTCACTCAGATTGCAGCTATGGCAGGTTTCCACAGACCTGGATATAGCGTGTCCACTCAAACCTCAGAAATACGCTACTCACTTTGTAACCTCAAAATGATTGTTTGATTTGATTTTAATTTCTGTTTTCCCCCAACTCCAGTTACTGTTTGCTCTTGTAATCAGTGTCCATTATGGAGTGTCACTTACAACTTAACATCCTTTATTCCCAGTTAGAAGAAAATTCTGCATGTCAGGTTGACCTTGCTGACACCTATCGGATTGCTTATAAAACATACTTTATTTTCCTTCATACTTGCGGTTGGCAAGGAATATACGTTGTAATAAAGTATTTTTCCCTATAATTCCAGTGACCTATTTCTCACAAGTGTGTTTGTTGTTAAAGCATACCTATGGAACATAAAATAAGTCATTCCTTTAAAGAGGCATGGCAGGGCTGTTTTTACCATAATGGCCTAGGGGTGCAGTACGGTTGGAAGGGGCAGCAACAAACCACAAAAGGAACACGTTTTCTTAAATAGTTCCATCTTCCTTCTATCTCTAGACATTTGTGGTTAAACTCATCTTTGTAGTTCTTATTTTTCTCGCTAACACTTGGTTCACATTTACTCTGCCACTTTAACACGGCCGCCCGGATGTGATGCATGACCCTTTTTTATTTATAAATGGCATATTATTGTTCATTATATGGCAACCCTGCCTCTGGCAAGGTGCACTTGAGTGCCTTTTAAAATGGCACAATTCACAACACTCGTCTACTGTTGGCAAAGTGTGCTTTAGTGCCATTTAGAATAGACAATGCAGGTCAACTGATGATAACAGGCACTATTTTGATTGGCAACATTCACAAACTAGGTTCACTGCTAGCGGGGTGCACTGGGGTGCCATTCACAACCCAGGATGACCATTACTAATGTGAAATGGGTGCCATTTAGAATGGCAAACCTTTACCATTCACAATACAGTTCTGCCTCTAGCAAGGTGCAGTAGGGTGTTATTTAGAATGTAACCATTGATAACACAGGTGAACTGCTGCCGAAGTGTGCTGGGGTGCCATTTAGAATGCAGGTGCACTGACAGCAAGGTGGGCTAGGATGCCATTCAGAATGGCACCATTTAATGCAAATGTCTACTGCTGCCAAGGTGCGCAAACATTCACAACACAGGTCAACTGCTAGCTAAGTGTCCTGGGGTGATATTCAGATTAGAATGGCACCATTTACCATGTAGGTCCATTGCTGGCAAGGTGTGCCATTCAGAATTAGTGGCACCACAGCACACCAAGGTAACACACATGGTAACATAGGAAGTGCTGCGGTACACAAGTGTGAATGGAACTTAAATGTTCAGATCAGTTGAAAAATAGTTTAGCAAATGAAGCAGACCACATGCTGGTTTCAATAGCTCATTCCAGCACTATGTTTACTAGAATAATCACATGATCACCTCTAAAGTCTTTTACTAATAATAACAATAACGATGCAGATTATTTTTACACATCTTTTAACCGCAGTAACAAACAGCAGATCATTTTCGTCTCTCTGGGCATTTCCGCAGACCCTTGTCCCAATGCTTCTTCCTAACGGAGATTGTATTTCTTGATATATTTTTAGTAGCTAGGATGTTCAGGCTTCAGTAGTCACAACAATTATTTCAAATGTCTTCTTTACAACCTTGAACATTTTTAGATAGTTAAGAAATATCTGCAGGAAGTTTCACTGAAGAGGAACCATAAAAGGATCTGAACCTGGTAAATGGTCACTTTTTGGAGCTCTCTGTGCTCACTAGAGGGAGACAAATACATTCACTTTATTCGAAGGTCCCTTGTTTAGCTTTACAGCATTGTTTTATTCTATTGTGCGTTGGAATCTTATCTTCTTGAATTGTACATTTAACATTGACTACAACATGATATTAGGAACTAGTTTCAGGGTGTTTGTCCCTGGAGTTTGATAATAATAATATACAAAATATACCGAACTGTATGTCTAAATCCAAAACTACCGTTTAGAATTCTGGAATTTTAGTTAAACCTTTGTGTAATTACATTTAACTATTTATGTCACCACTAAAATGATTTCTTTTCACCTACTGTCTCAGAGACAAAACAGAAACTGAAAAAAACTTCTATATCAGTAAAAATGACTTTATAATCTGTATACTGTGCCATATTTCAACTGATTCAATCAAGAATGCACCAAAATGATCATATTTGAGATTGAATCTTGGGTAGAATGTTATTTAACAACAGGTAACACATTTTTTATTGCTGATTTGTTAACCACTTTTTGTGGCAAAAGGCAGTAGTTGATATTATTAATAGGTGCCCCAGTTGAAAGATTTCCTCTTTATTACAGCTCCAAACTTCCCAACTTTTGAAGATAGGGCAGATGGACACTTTTTAGCTCCAAGTAAGTAGGCAAATGACACCCTTTTGTCACTCCCCATTGCATACCATAAAAAATGAACATGCAAAAAACTTGAGATAAACCAACAAGTGCATGCAAGTATTGAAATCATTTAGTGGTTGGATAAAAAATTGTGCAAAATTTTGCAAAATAACAGGTACTAATAGTTAAAGAATATTTATTTTTCAAATTAATATGTGTGGATAAATCCACCCAAAAAGGGAGACAGCTGAGAAGGAATAAGGGACTAGGATCTTAAAGAGGGACAGTGCTTTCAAATCAAAGACATTGGAAAGGTGTGATTGTCGTGGATGTGACAGGGATTTGTCTCTTTTTTAAATACCCATATTTACATCTTAGAAATCGGTAGGTATCCAACCCCCTCCTCACTATTACTTTATGGAAGTTTAAAATAAAAGTAAAAAAATAAACTCATACTTTTTGATGTGCTTCCATATGTTCTTGTCCTACCATGGTACTATTAGTACAGGCCTGGTAACAATGGACCCATATCTCACTCCAGCCCTAGACCCAACCCTCCATCTGCTCATATCGAGTGAAGCTTCTTCTATTAACAAAATCCCTACTGCTCTTTTCAGTGCCTTTGACTTTGTGTTTTGTGAATTAATACTGACTTTGTATGTGAGACTGAAACAATTTCTAATACATTTGCTCATTTAATGTTTACCGTGTGTTCCCACCACACCACGTAGGTGCAGAAGGTTTTTCATTTAGCAATCAATAAGCACGAACTGAGATTTAATTGACCTTAGGGGAGAGCATTTAATCCTTTTCCAACAGCCCGCACAATGCCTTGTGTGCATTCAGAGTCACAATATTAATTTGAAATGCTGGCAGTAAGTCATTTCACATGTACCCTATGAGTAAACAAATAGTGTGGGAAGCAGAAGTAAATTGTCACTTTTATAGGCCTTTCCCTCTGGCTGAGTGTCTGCTGTGCGGGACTTGTTACCTAGGAACTAACAAAATGGACTCACACTTCCTAAATCAAGATTAACCCTCTCTGTGCCTGAGGGACACAGCGTCACATTAATATTTATTTTTAGTGCTCGATGGCTGGTGTGAGAATTAAATAAAGTGTTCTCCTTCTGTCTAGAGAACCGTTTTGTTGCTCTCAGTTTAACACTTTAAGGTGTGTTTTGCTCAATTGCCTTTCAGGAGCCGTGGCCAGCACCGAAGTAAAGCTAAAACTACAGGAATTCCTTCTGAGTAAATCTGCCACAAAAGAATCCTATACAAATGGGAACAGTCATTCCATAGGCCGCCATCCCAAGCTTTGGTACACGTAAGTTGTCATATTTTTGCCTTTTATTGCTGCAATTTGTGAAAAATTTTTGGGGGAGATTGCTGATCAACTTATGCTCAACAATACATCCGAGCGATGACACTAAATTTATTTGGAGTCATCTCATAATCTTTTGTATTGTCTTCAATTGCTTGAAGGCCAAGTGCAGATGAGCAACGGCAACAGACTTTGCTGTGTGTCCCCCAGCAGTGGGCATTTTGGCAGCTGCACAGCCATACCAACCTTAATGAACCAGTGGTTAAACATTTTACTTAATTTTGTACTGAATTTCCCATGATGAACTAGATATAGTATCTCAACTGCAGACATGGTTCACAGGTGGAAGGAACCATTACCCGCACTGCAAACTCACTGCCCCCTAAGCTTTTCTATTTGCCCTTCAATCCTACTGGGTTTTATTACTTTTTACTCTTCCTAGTTAGGCAATATGAATACCCCAGCACCTCCAGGCGCGGAATTGAGCCCTAGATGCCAATCGAGTAGCCAATCAAGTATTTTGAGCACAGTCACGTGGGGGCAGGTAAAGGATTCCCCAACCTTTTGTAAGCCAGAATTAATTAAGAGCTATTTCAATTCACCCAATGAGTGAATAGCAAGTCAACAGATGGCACAAAAAACAGCTAGAGGATATGGAGAATTTGGTAATCCTGTTCTTTTGCCAAATTGGCATCCATGGGATTTGATGCAAATTAAATTAGGCACAAATATTCCTTGTTTTTTTTAGTTCATCTGATGATCTTGAATTTAATTAAATCTTGTCATTTTTACTCATCCCTAATAATCAGTAAGAATTTTATAAATAACATTGTATTTGTGTGCATTGATAGAGACATAAAAGACAGACAGCAAAACAAAACAAAATGAAAAAGATCATATGGTCTATGGAGTTTAATTTCTTCTTTTCTTTGTTTAAACCTTTGTGTCTCAGTGTAGATCCATGTTTGCCTCAAGCGAGTTTAAATTTACTATGTAAAAAGAACTCACTAGTACTGAAGTACTAAATTTGGTTCCAAACATCAGTATCAAGCTTTTTACGATTAGTTTTTGTAGCAATTTTAGTACCTTTTAATATAATAGTTAATTAACATTTGCTAAAATTTCACTGGAAACAATTGGACAGAAGGATATACTCTTTAAGGAATTTTAGTACAATATAACTTAGTGATACTTTGCCCAATTTTTTTTTTTTTAAAGATTATTTATTCGCATTAAACTTCACTATGTATTACCTATCCGTGATGTGCAGTACAGAATACATCCACCATATATACCCAAAAAGCAGACTCTGAGAAACAGATATTCAGGCTAATAATCTTTTCATAATACAATACTTTGATCTACCACTCTGCTAGTATAAAATATATGAACATATCTTTTTTCCTATTGTAGGGCAGCACATCATACTTCATTGGATCAAAGCTCTCCTCCATTAAGTGGGACCTCTCCATCATATAAATGTCCTCTACCTGGAGCACATGATTCCAAAGATGACTTCCCTTTAAGGAAAACTGGTAAGTTTCTAGAATTTCATTTTTAATTAAAAGGGTTTTTTGCATTCTGTATCAGTGTCACTTATAACATCCATTTTTTACTCCTTCCTTTATTAAAAAATCTAAAAGATGACTGAAATGATCAATTTAGTCTTTGTATTACAGCTTTACAAAAATTAATTATCATTGGTTGATTTAGGTGACTGCTTTCTTCAACTTTCCTTTTGTACAACATGACTGAATAATCTTATTGACTTAAATGGTTGGGATCAACAATACCGTCATGTCAAAATTTTTCACGTTTTAATAAATAAGCCTTGGCCTTATTGTTTTACCTATAGCCAAAACTTCTTCCCAAAATGAATGGAATTTTCCTATATAATTGTCATTAGAAAGAGTGTTTCTATTGGACAGTTCACAATCAACGATCATGCATTTTCCTTAAATAGTTGTCATCAAAACACGTTTTCCCATTTGAACATTTACCATCAACTCTCTTGGATTTTTCTGAGCTAGTTGTCACCAGAGCAAGTGTTCCAGTGAAGGTTTACCATCAACTTCTTTTTATAAAACAGGGAACCTGACATTCTCTCAAACATTCTGGTTGGAATCTTCCAGGATCTTGTGTTGCAATGGCAGTAATTGATTCCCACCAGGGAATGTTTGAGGGAATGGCAGATTCCCTGTTTTATAAATAAAGCCCTTGACGACAATGATAGTGATAATGGTACAAACAGAGTGGTAAATTACCCAAACAATAAATAGTCCGAGGGGGTCTAACCCTTTACCTCTCTATCCAAAAAAAAGTTTTGCCTTTACATATTCCTTAGATTAACCTCTCATCGTTTTTCTGCAGATGAGGTTTCTTTGAAACATTCAGCAAATGTGTCATGGTCTTATTTTCAGTGGGGAATGCCTGAAGTTATGCAAAATAACTCCATAATACTTAGCATCCCTTAGTAAACACATAGATGATATCATTACTCTTTGATGTTCTGCACAGAAAAAGTCCAGCTTGTTGTTTTTTTGTTCCAAAGGGAATCAAATGCTGTCCCAGTTTATACTTTCTGACAGACATCAAGTTTGCATCAAGTGAGACTTTCTGAACCCCTGCTGAGAACATGAGTATGTGTAGACATCCCTGTGCCTTAAAACACATCTAAACGAGGGCTAGTGATGTTTAATGAAAGTGGCATTTGAAAGGAATACAGGTCCCAAATGCAAACCTTATCAGAATCAGAGAGTGGAGAATTTGCCCTTCAAGTTTACCTCATGTCCATTTATATTAGACATAAATTGTCTGATATTTTAAACAGATGAAACTGAGTAGACACTGCAAATTAATCCTGAAAGATGATTGCGCATAGAATTTCCATTATGTTGGGTAAATACGTGGGCAGGGAGGACCTCTGCATTCCAGCTGTGAGACTGATTACCTAGCAGATACATGTACTATTAACCAGTGTTCCTCCTAAAGGACTCCTGGAGAGTGTGGTTTGTTACAGTTGGCCACCAATTACAAATATTACATGGCTTATTTCCTTTGAGCAAGATTGTTCAAACAGTGAAATATAAAGTAACTATTCATCTTTTGAAAAAATATAACATAAGTACTAAGGAATTAAAATATAAATAAATACACCGGGGACATTCATATAGGCAGTCACATGAATAAAGTGTGCAAAACCAGGGAATTAGAATAGCATGAACAAAAATGTTCTGTATTTATAAAAAATCTGACAAGTTGTCTTCTTTTATAAATGTCCTTGAAATGGTCATACACCTAGTGCTATGTATTTGACTTCTTCTGCTACATATTTCTCTTTTGTAGAACAAGGTACCTATTCTTTAAAACCTGAGAATGGATCTGTTTGGTAAACACTTGAGCTGTAGCATAGCACTCAGCTTTCCTATTTCAACTGAAATGTCCCTGCAATGGTCAGATACTAGGACATATAACTAGTGCTAAGTATTTAAACTCTTTACCTATATTCAATCTAAATGTCTGACTTTATTAGTTCATATTGTAAATTATAACACCTTTACTTCTTACTTTCTAAAAATGAAGCCCTAAAAATAGATGAACTTTAGTCTTGCAAGGCAGATGCTAATATCAGGATCTATATTTGTGCAAGTAGGAGGCAGAAGCTCTCAGTGCTACTAAAATGCAGTCATATTTAGAACATTTATGTCCATGTGATAAAGAAAGAATGGTTAGGTGTTTGCCCAATTGATGAAGATCGATATATCCATGTCCAGGTAAGGAATATAGAATGGTTAGATCCATGCCTAGGTGATGAATATAGGATGGTTAGATCCATGCCCAGTTGGTGAAAATAGGATAGCATGGTATATGTCAAGGTATTGAAGATAGAATGGTCAGGTCTATGCCTAGGCAATTATAATAGGATTGTGTGGTCTATGCCAAGTTGATAAATACATGATGGTTTGGTCTATGCCAAGGTGATGAAGATAATATGGTAAGGTCTATGCAGAGGTAATGAAAATAGGATGGTTAGGTTTATGCCCAGGTGATGAATGTAAGATGATATGGTGTATACCCAAGTGATGAAGATAGGATGGTTAGGTCCAAGACCAGATGATGTAAATAGGATGGTATGGTGTATTCCCATGTGATGAAGATCGGATAGTGTGGTCTATGCCCAGGTGATGAAGATAGGGTGGTTAAATCTATGCCCAGGTGATGAAGATATGATGGTTTAGTCCATGCCCTGGTTAGGATGTTAGAGCCCTTGGGCCTGATTTATGAAAGCTCTTCAAGGCTGGAGAGAATACACTTTCAAAAGTGAAGCTGGGTGATCCAGAAAACATGGAATGTATTTTCAAAAATCTATTTGCTAGCAAACATTTTAAATCCTGGACCAAATCCATTCCAGGTTTGCTGGATCACCCAGCTTCACTGATGAAAGTGTATTCTCTTCAGCCTTGAAGAGCTTTCATAAATCAGGGCTGTAATCTCATGGTAATGGGTGTGTGTTACAGCTTACAGTCAGTATAAGATAGAAAACCTAAAAGAATGAAAGTACTTCTTAAAGACCACTAAAACTTTGAGAGCACTGTTGCTGAAATCAAGTGGTCACTGAAACATGATGACCCTATAACACTAGATCAGTCAGCCACTTAGCATTTTCTAATTATACCAGGATCACATTTGGCGTATTACTATTTGTTTGCTTTCCTGTACTAACTTCTAAAGTCACTAGTGAATCCCAGTCTATGTAAAACAGAAAGGTCAGGCTCAGGGTGTTGCAATTACATTCTATTTTAAAATAATGTTCTAAGATACCAACATATTTTTGGGACCATATAGCCAGTTTACAAACTCTTGCCCCTGAATCTGAAACTTCAAGTTGCACTTTATTAGGTTGTCACCCCTGAATAAAAAAAAAAGTATATATATATATATATATATATATAAATATATATATATTTATTTTTCACCTTGCACAGGTCTTGGGGGGAAAATTTAAAAATAACATACAAGGGTATGAATCCTTAAATCTCCATAGCCTATAAATGAAAAAGGCTATCAAATAGATCCAAAATATTTACAAAAATGGTTACATTCTGCTATGAAACCAGAACGGGATCTACTGTGTAAATGAGCGGATGAAACTATTTCCCATTACATTTTTCAAAAGCTATGTTTCTCTAATGTATATAAATTAGGGATTCTTAACATAATACTTACAGAATGCATATTCTTCAAGGTTATTAATTCATTAGCTGTACCATATTTCATTTATTAAAATGACAGTTTAACAACTTGCAGGAATACCCTGTTTATCTATTACATCACAATATGAACAATGGCCTTAATTCTAGCCCTTTAGCCAAATAACCCTTATGTTTTTATGCTTGCCTGATCAGGAAAAGAAACAGGAACCCCGACACGAGTCAGATGACCCTTTGCTCATTTTAGTAGCCAACAGTCTTTGCTGTAGGCTTGGGGAACAATAGTGGACTGTCTTCTAGCCCCGGCCACAAGACAGACAATGATAGCTCAAGTGGGTTTACAGTGATGGACAGGCAGGGATTTGTAACCTTTGCCATTAAGGTTAAGCCTTTTTTCCTGTGCCCATGGGCAATTCAAGATTATTCTTACCTATACTGAGTATGGATCCTGCCCCATTTTATTGGGACCATTTTGTTGATTATCACACAAAAAGTGTATATATCACTTAAACAATTCAACTGTTGGAGTTACGAGCTTTTAACACCATTTATCTAATGGGCAGTGATGAACTGTTAACACTTTGATCCCTATCTCTTTTTGCTATACTTTTTCTTCCAATATAGGAGTATTTACCATACTTTGCTGTTGGTTTAAAGAACTTAAAGAAAGCTTACTTCTTACTTAGATAAACAGTAAACCATTAATGAGACTTTTAGCAGTTTAGTGGAGAATCTATATTAATAAAAGATAAAGGCAACTTACAATGGATATTACTTCCAAGCCCCCCCCCCCCCCCAATCTACTGCATTAGTAATCATTATGTATTTGAAACTCTTAAATTAAGGAATAAGTACACTATACTTTTCACTACACTTTTGAAAGTTGTGAATAGGAAGTGCTGGATCGGATTCTAGGACAACTGTATCCCAACATCCAACTAATTCTTGAAGAGGAAGTTTTGTAACCCCTGAAGTACATCGGCTTGTTATGGTTGTATTTTATGATATAATAAATACTATCGAATTTAAAAAATGTTAGCATGGCTATCTTGTTTCTTGAAACTTTTTGAATTTTGCCCTGGCTGTTCAGGTTCGTGTTGTTACTTAATGCTGATCTTTCTATCTTAAGCTTGGCATTTACAGAGGATGGGTAGTGTTTTTGTTATTATTATTACACAGTATTTATATAGCACCATCATATTATGTAGCACTGTACAAAGTCATGTCATTATCCGTCACTCAAAGGGGGCTCACAATCTAATGTCCCTACCATACTAATTTGTCTTTAATACAGTCTAAGGTCAATTTTTCGGAAGGAAAACAATTAACCTAACTGCATGTTTTTGCAATGTGGGAGGAAACCCATGCAAACACAGGGAGAACCTGCAAACTCCATACAGATAGTGTCCTGGCCGAGATTTGAACCTGGGACCTAGCGCTGCAAAGGCCAGAGTGCTAACCTCTGAGCAACTGTGATAACACAGAATATGAAAAATGAATACAGTAATGTCCTTTATTCCTTATGGGCATCACTCAGCCCATTGTAAGGACACACATATGGCCAAAATGTATTTGGTAAAACCAACAGCAAGCAGTAAAGCCATCTCAGGGCTTGCTGGGTAATGGTAACTTTTTCATTATTTGAGGTATGCAGTTTAATACTGGTGTGTGTGCAAGGGAAATTGGCCATTTTGATTTACTAACTAGGCAAATTGTGTAAAGTGATACAACTCAATTTGTATTAATTATAAAAATTGGTCACACCTTGCTTTAATAAATGTTTTCACATTGAGGAACCAGTATACCAATGATTTAGAGATTCTAAAATGCTTTAAATATTGAAAAATCTTCACGAGTTCAGGAGTCTTTCCATTTCACCATGGAAAAGATATGACCTCTACATATGCAGACTATCAGGCTGTAGAAACATATATAATATATATAACAAACTGCTAACATAAGTTGATTTTTGCTATAGGGAATGTTTGTATTTTATGCTTTTAATGTTTGCTTACAGCAACATTCTTTTTCAGTTGAACTCAGTCCCTTGGTACTGTCAGAAGAACACATACCATGGCATTTTGTTTTGTTTTGTATACTGTCATATTGATATTATAAATCCACCCAGCATACAGAAAACTTTGAGTGTCCATTAAGTGTAACAAACGTACCATTGAAACTTCTGTTTAGGGATTTTTAACAGTTGTTTGCTGTTTGTTTTACTCACTTTAAATGTGACAATTCATTGTAAGTGGTTAATCAGTTCAATTAAACTGTGAGGTTACACTTCTCTGTTATTGCTAGAGGGTATACTGACCCTAGGAGGTGGGAATTATGTGATGCATTAAACTTCCCCTGCAAAAATAGAGCTCAACATATGGAGTAAATTTTGTCTTGGTGACGCACACATGCCAAACGTGTCACAGTGCGGAGGTTTTACGCTGCAAATTGGAAAAGTATTTTGATTTTACTGTTGTTTAGATTTGTTTTATCTCAGAATATTGCACAGAGCATGACTGGTAGGATCTGACTGATGTTAGACTCAGAAAAATGTTTTGAAAGTTCCGGTGAACAAGGATGCTTAGTTCACCTTTGTATCATGGGGGGCACATTACCAGCTTGTTAGCTAAAATTAAAAATGTAGTAAATAGAGTTTTTATTAACTGTTAGTTTAATGTATGCCATAGCCTATCTATGAGAACTATCAGGCATTTCCCCACAACCTTGGCTGGAACTAGTGCTGCACTTATGGACAATTATTTGTGTCCCTGTCCTGCATTCTCATTCAAATTTCCAAGGTAGGTCTAAATCAATTGGTGACTTGGGGAATCCTAGAATTTTTATCTATTAGGATTTCTTTATGTCACAATACAGATGAGTGTGTTTGGGAATAGCTACCCTTTATCAACGATCACAAGATTATTAACAAATTAAACTGGACTGGTCTACAGCAATGTCTGGATGACAAACAAATTCATGCACACGTTCCCTGTATATATTTTAAGGTTTTATTTTTGGTTTTAACAAAAACTATTTTTATATAAAAAATGGGCTTGATTATTATTATTATTATTATTAATAAACAGGATTTATATAGCGCCAACATATTATGCAGCGCTGTACAATAAATAGGGATTGCAAATGACAGACTAATACAGACAGTGATACAGGAGGAGAGGACCCTGCCCCGAAGAGCTTACAATCTAGTAGGTGAGGGAATTTCACACACAATAGGATGGGAAATATGTAGTGGTAGTTTCAATTGACAGAAGAAGACGGGTAGGCAAGTTTGAAAAAATGGGTTTTGAGCGCTCTTTTAAATGAGCAGAAAGTAGGAGCAAGCCGGATAGGACGAGGAAGACCATTCCAGAGAGTTGGAGCAGCTCTAGAGAAGTCTTGTAACCGTGCGTGTGATGAGGTTATGAGTGAGGAAGTCATTAGTAGGTCATTGGAGGAGCGGAGAGAGCGGCAGGGGGAGTATTTTTTAACCATGTCAGAAATGTAAGTGGGACAATAACTGTGTAGGGATTTGAAGGCAAAGCACAGGAGCATAAATTTGATTCTAAGGTGAAATGGAAGCCAATGGAGAGAACTACAAAGAGATACAGTGGAAGAGGAGCGGAGGGAAGGATGGATGAGTCTGGCTGCAGCATTGATAAATGAAATAAATACATTTCCCAACCAAGAATGTCCTGTGCCCTCCAGAGCTGTATTTATCATAATGGCACTCATGGGCCAGTGCCTAGAGCAGCAGGGTTAATGGTGGTAGCACAAAGTTTCATAATTAAGTATTTGCAATACCTTTGGCCTTATTTTGTTTTTATCTTCTGGTGACCCCTGAGTATTTAGTTCTAATTTAGTATGGAAATTATGGAGTTGCAGAAGATATTGAGATGAGTAAGAATGCCACTGAAATTAGATTTTTTTTCTTTTGTTTGGAGGTCTATACTGATAAAATATGTAATAAATCATTATATAATTCACATGCAATAGGAAGCTGAGCATTTACATTCAGGTGTCCCTAGATATCTTATTTGTCACTGATGTCCTTCATTCTCTAAATAATAGGTTCAATACCTATAACTGTGAATCTGATTTATCAAAAAGGTTTCCAAGACCTTTGATACGCTAATTATATAGCATTTTGTTTGCAGCTATTGTGTATCACTGTCCCAAACCCCCAGCATGGAGAGGAGGTCACCTGAGCAGTACAGTTGTTCATGTAGAAGAGTCCAACAGGCTGTGTGCAGTAAAAGGCATTTCAGTGTTTCCAGTTTGTTCTTTTTATCCCAGGGAACCAATAAAAACTACATAGGGCTTCACAGGAGGAATGGCCCAGAAGACATCACATTCCTTGTAAGCGTCAGTGGACCATGTCCCCTATCTGTCTGGGCCCTATCTGTGAGAAAGGTCAGACTGCAATAAGACAATACAGCAATAAATATACAATAATAAAGGGGTACAATAAAACTAAGAGCACTTAATCCCCTTTCCATTGCTGACAAACCAGTTTCAAAACAACAATAGTGCAAAATAATTCTTGACCTTTTTTATACATGTTAATCCCTCTCTTTCCCAAGACACTTAATACTAGTCCAGGCTTTTAAATCAGTGCCACAAACATGTCTTCTTCCTGATGGTTCTCATCCCGCTCTTTAAAATGAACTGACCTTTACTGTGGCTTGAGAAAGACAGTTTAACAACACATTAAGTCAAATATAATTTGAGACTTTGCTTATAAACAGTTTGAAGCTTTCAAACCCATTTGTGAGTTAAGCAAATCTGACATAGCCTAGTGTCTTAAGATCCAATAAGCAATGTAATAATTTATTTAGATCATGTAGGGAACTTGCACAAGACTATCACTCCAAAATAGTAGAACAGGATGCCAATTTTTTAAACAGATTACTTTTTAGAAAAAGTCCTGTGGTTTCATTGAGTCCTATTTGTTTGCGCCGCTGGGGTCCTGGGTTCAAATGCTTTCATGGTGTTTGTATATTCTGTCATGTTTGCATAGGGTTCCTTTTGGTGTTTGTGTTTCTATTCCATAGTTCAAAACATTGCTGGTGGATTAAATGGATTCCAATCAAATTGGTTGTAGTGTGTTTATTACTGTGGTATAGACTTTAGGGATAATGTACATTAAAGTGATAGTTACTGATGGAGTTTGGGGCAGTGTTATCTTTCGGCTTCTTGGAGATCTCAAGTTTTCTTGGATCTGCTTCTACTCAAGTTGCAGAGTATTTTCTATGTTCTTGTATAAATTAGTTAAAACAGTAGCTTTTAATGATCATGTTCATTGATGGTGACACTAGACACCCTTATTATAATTTTTAGGCAATTTTGTTACAAAATGTATTTATCTTAAAAAATGTTAAGGCTTGCATGTGTGTGCATGTATAGCCAAAATGTTTTAAGTAAGGAAGGATTAGATACCCTGCCAGGTTGTTTGACTGTATCCCTGATGAGTTTATTTACTCTTTCTATTTGTACTGTTTGTACTGTCACTATAAAGAAAGTAATAATGAAAAACTCAGTCTTCAAAGGAAATGGTAAGGTTTAATCTACTAATTCTAATGGAATGGGCAATGGTTTCCTATTTGAAAGTGACATTATCGTTCGAATAACATACATTTATTTCACAAGGCACATAAAAAAGTAGTTTAAATAAAAAGGGCTAATCAGGCTTATATGTGACAATCTTTTCAACTGATTACTACTTTTACAAAGCAGGTAAACTGAAAAATGGTAATATATTGGTGTGTAAATAACACTTTTTTGGGGGGCACACAGCCTATTTATCAACTTTTTAAATTTAACCAAAACATAAATTTGGCCATATCAGCTACATTATAATCATGTTAATTATGACCAGCAGATGTGCTTTAAACCAGAGGTCCCCAACCCCCGGGCCACCAGGAGAAGGACCCCGCTTGGGGGGGGGGGGTGCACTGGCCACAGCCGCGGACCATGTCTCCCGGAGATATTGCAGGCTCTGACCTGCGATGAGAAAGTGGGTTCTGGCATCATGAAATCACACTGGGGAAAAGTTTCTACCCCTTTGAGTGACACACCACTCCCCATGCACGCGCGATCTGGAGTCCATGCATTTAGTGGTCTGCAACCTGTAGAGCTCCAGAGGTAATAGGACTTTTGCTTATTGCATATAAAAAGTCCTGATTTTTTTAGTCACTTGCATTTTACTGCTACTACTGCAGATTAATCAAAGACTACAGAAAAATGCTAATGGATACAACATAAGAATGTGAAGAAAGAACGCCAGTGCTCTTGTACACATAGATATTGGAAAGAGCAATTTATCATCTGTTGTTGCAGCTGTCATTTGTCTAGTGTATGTTTAAGAATGAAAAGTAAACTTGTTGCTAAAACAAGCAATTCACATATTATTTGCTCTTGTTTTTTTTATGAGAGGTCCTTTGTATTCCTAAGTAGTAGCCCTGATGCCCTGGAGTAGGTGTTTTTCCATTCCTTGTTTGTCAGAGCCCCACTGTCCAGATACACATATGGTTTTTAATTCATTAAACTTTCTTTACTTAAAAGTATGCACTACTATGTTCATTTTATGAATCTGATGTGTAATGCATTTTTGACACTCGTTTAAATCTGTATGCTTAATTTACACAAATTTAAATGAACCTCACCTTGAGCTCATGCAGATATTGGCCCTGATCTATTAAAGCTCACCAAGGCTGGAGAAGATACACTTTCTTTGGTGAAGCTGTCATTTGTTAGCAAATGTTTTCAATCTTGGACCATATCCATTTCATGTTTATGGATGACCTAGCTTCATTGATGAAAGTGTATCCTCTACAGCCTGGTAGAGCTTTATTAAATCACATCCATTGACTTTTTTACTAGTTCTACAGAAAAACTTGGTAGAATTAGTAGTGATATAAAAATTACCTGGGAACAGCAAAATATTTTGGTAAAAATACAAATTACTAGTCTCCATATCTTCAGAGTTAAACAATCACTTCAAACTTTCAGCTGTAAATAGCCACTGCTGTAATAAATTACAAAACTGCTCAGGTATTGAGTGGTTCCATCCAATGACATCTACCTAATACTATTTTGGATGTTCTGATAAAAGGAAACTCACTTTGAAAGATCTTTCATTACAACCAGTTAGGAGTATTACATCTAGACTGACCAACTTTGCCATGGAAGAAGGTCAAAAATTTGTCCTGAATGATGCCTTCTGGGAAAACTCTATTCATAGCTTTAGGTTTTGAGTGCTTGTCCTGTTTGCTGACTGTTCATACTTAAACTTGCCATGATCCGGAGGATATGTGATTCTTTTTCTCTACTGACACCTCACATAACCTCACAATTAATGCCATTGGATGTATATTAAAAAGGAAAAATGTATACATGTGTTCCCTTTTGAATGTGAAATATTATTAATATAAAGTGATGCTACACATTCAACTAAAGGCTTTACGGGCAGCACTGTACCTCAGGGGTTAGCACTTTGACCTTTGCAGCGCTAGGTCCCAGGTCCAAATCTCGTAAAGGATGCTATCTGCATAGAGTTTGCAGGTTCTCCCCGTGTTTGTGTAGGTTTCCTCCATGTACTCTGTTTTTCTCCCATATTCCAAAAACCATGGTAAGAAGATTACATTGTGACATGTCTATGGACTTTGTAAAGCGTTGCGTAATATGTTGGTGCTATATAAATACTGTGTAATGAAATGGTATGAATTGTTACAAAATTAGGAAATATAAACATCCTGTTCTATATAAGCCAATCTAGCCAATGATTAATATGATAATATAGCTTTTATATTATAGTTTAGAGAAATAATTTATGTTCTTTTCTTTGTATTTTCTAATTGTATCACTGTACAATATATATAACTAAAATGTTTAATAAACAAATCAAACTATAATTATAACAAATCATCAAGTCTGCCAGTGTTAATAATACATTATGCATAGGGTGCAGCCATCTTGCTGGACAAATTACAGATTCCTAATATTGTTTTCTTCTTGGCAAATCTGATTATTCCTAAACTTTCTGTATCTCAACAACTTTCTTCTAGAACTATTTGTACTTTGTTATTTTTTTGTTTAAGAAACCCGATGATTGGGGTGTGCATTGTTGATACTGAAATCAGCAAGCGTGAACCAGTGTAAAATAGGTTTTTGAGGCAGAGAACACTGAAACATGTCTAACTGGCATTGTCTCAACAATACTAAAATAAAAAATGACTGGTAAGATAAAATTAAAATCAATTGCAATGGCTGCAAAAAACTGTAAAATATTTTATTTTCTATGGTCTTTCTTTTGTTCTGGTATCCTCTGTGCCCCCCCCCCCCCTTTATTTTACACTGAGGTCTTCAAGCTGGCTCAAATGTGCCTACTGGATACATTTCCAAATTTTTCATTACCTTTTTGTTGTATAAAAAGCTATATACCACAATACTAGTGCTTGTGATATGGCACTGTCCGAGCTGCAGACCGGGAATACTGCAGATGTGATTTATTGTCAACTAGCAAAAGTGTGACAATTTCTTAAATGGGATAAATACCAAAGTGTGTGTAGCGTCATGGAGTTGGGTGGTGCATGTTCGTATATTGGATGAGAGTAGAGTTGTGTGCATCAGAGCAGTGGTGCCAAGTAAAGAATTGCTTGCTGTATTGGAAGAAAGTGATGGGAATGCAGTGGTGGTTAGTTCAAAAGTGCACACTTTTTCAGCTATGGAAAGTGGAATAATGTGTGTTTGTGTAATGGGATTGTTGTTGCAGTGGTAAAACTTAGGTTAGTGCTTTTGGATTGCAGTGACAGCCATGTGAGTTCAATTGCAACAAGTCAAGAAACAAGGGTTGGTTCAGTGGCAAAAAATTAAAGTAGAAATATGGAGTTAGCCCTGTTCTTCCATTACCTTTTGGCAGTGACCCTTATCTAGTACTTTAGCTGGTTTGTAGGAGATGATAACACAAAGAACAGAATTGCATGTGCAATGTTTGGCAGCTGCCTGTCACTAAAATTTCCCTGTATCTAGAAAATCCATATGAGCTGAAGAGGATCAGGATACCCAGTACAAGGACATGGCAGAAAGGGAAGTAATGGGCCTTATTTATCAAAGCTCTCCAAGGCTGGACAGAAAACACTTTCATGTGGAGCTAGGTGACCCAGCAATGGGGACATATCTTTTTTGCTCAGATTAGGATTTTACTAATGAAGGTTAATAGCTTTCACTATATATAGCAAGACTAACTAATAACAACAAATTACAATTGCTGGGAGCCTGGTTATGCGTATATGGTGTATGTGGCACCTCTAATGTTTTTGCTGAGCTATAAGACTACACTTAAACAATATTGGATTAAAAACAGCTTTTATTCTTCATTGGGTTCCCATATCTCTAATTTTCACACACATATATGAGAATTTAAAAATAAAAATATGATTTGTTGTTGACCAAGCCTAATGCAGATTAAAAAAAAAGAAAAAGTTTCGATCCTTTATTATAAAACTCCATACTAAGCTGAAATACATAAAAAAAACTAAGACACAAATGCAGCTTTATATTTAATATTATAATCATATTATTATTAATAATAATAATAATTGGCTAGCAAATAGCAAATGACTTTGAAGAAATCCATTCGTGGTTTGCTGGATCATCCAGCTTCACTGAAGAAACTGTATCCTCTCCAGCCTTTATTAAATCAGGGCCAATGTCTGCATGAGCTCAAGGTGAGGTTCCTTTAAATTTGTGCAAATCAAGCATACAGATGTAAAAGAGTAAAAAAAAATGCAATACACATCAGATTCACAAAATGAGCATAATTGTACATACTTTTAAGTTTATGTACCACTTGCCAAATTATGCCTTGTGGCAAAGCTTTAGTAATTACAATTGCTTCGGCCTGAAACCTACAATAAAATAAATCTACCTTAGCCTTATCAGTAGCCCATATATTTTAGAATGTCTTGGCAGCAACTTGATGTCACTTACATGGCATTTAAAGTAAATATAAACTATTTAGAGGGAAGGTACAGTTCAGCCATTAAGGTAATGCTAAGTTGGGCAAAATAGAGCCAAAAGCCTTGAGGATGTCAGCGTGTCTGAGTGACCGCCAACGACAGTCTCCTTCTCTAACAGTTCATATAGTGCAGCCTGGGGTATCACGAAATGTCAAGATCCAGCAGGGGAGCTTATAATAAGCTATGGGGGTCCCTAAAAATGGGACCTCCAAGAATGGTTGAAGAATTGTTTTTTATTCACATTCATTTTTAGACTGTTTATTTAAACAATTGGAATGCAAATGGGATTATAACATACTTTAAATAACACTGAAATGATCACGCTCCTCATATAACAACAATAAGATTAATATAAAAAATAAAACATTCTAAAAGCAGTCTGGTTACTATTTGTTATATGTAACACCTAGAAAGCCGATTTTGTTAAAACAAATACATTTTTAAACTTTAAGTTCAAGGCTTTAAATGCCAAATGCTATTTTCTGGCCAAAAGCAAAATATTTGAATTGCTCATGAAAAATTGCACAAGCTTTATTCTGTGCTGTGGGTATTCTCATGGGAAAGTCATATAAATGAGAGTGATACCTCCCTGTTGGTTTTAGCTGTTAGAAATTCTAAGCACGCTGAAATTGTACATAATTCTCTTGCAAAGGAAATAGCATTTCAGTAGTTTTTCCTCTGTGCCTCATTGAGTTATGGTGCAGCAAAATTATCCCCGGTAAATGACTCTACCAGATGGAGAATTGCATTGTATATTTAGCTAATTAAGTTGTAAGGGACTGAAATAATATCCCCCAAAACATAACGACCCTTTTAGAAAGCAACCTGTACAATTAACATCTTTCTTGCAACATGTTTTTAAACAGGTGCTTTTCATAATTTAATTAACAGAACAAATAAACGTCCTTACATGTCAAAATTAATTTGACATTAAATAGCGTTTAAATGAAACCACTGATCACCATTTAAATTTCAAAAGATTTTATTTAAAAGGGGCTTCAATTTTATCATATATAAACACAGCCCATAAGATTTTTTTTTCTTTCTTTTACAGAACACACCCCAAGTTTGCCACTTGGAGTATTCCAGGGATATTGATGGCCAGTTTCAGAGTCCAGTCATGGGGTGTATCATGCTGATGGGCCATCAAAGTCCTTCTGCATATAACAGTTATCATTATGTAATTGTTATGTAGAATGGTAGTTCTCCTTGTTTATTTGTTTGAACAATTTGGCAAGCACCAAGATTTTGCATGACCATCTCCTAGCCAACAGCCCAAATTGACTTTAGTTTGTCCTTCTTTTCCTCCTGCGATTGACTATATGAATAACCTGTGAAGTTACTGCAAGAATGGTATGTTGTAGTGAACAGACAGATGCAGTTGAGAACCCTACCTAAAATAGCTTAAAATTAAAGATATATATATATATATATATATATATATTATAGTTTTATAGCATATATATAGTTTTTACATAGCATTTTATTGAAACAACTAAAATAATAATATAGAATTTCTAAATTTCAACATATCCAAGCTCCATTGAATAACAGTTTAGATGCAGCTAAATAAACAATGAGCACTGTACAGGTATTAGTAGGGAATTTCTATACCAAGTGATTTAGGAGCTAATCCTATTAATTTAAGAGCTTCTAATCCCATGGTCCTCAAACCTTTTTATATATAGTGTATTATGTAATAGCCCTCTGGAACAAAGCGTTTGTAATCTGACAGTATGAGTATTTATAGAGAATGTCATAGGCCATAAAGAAGAACTCTGATCATGCACTATGTATAATTTATATGTTCTGTTATACAAATGTAGGCACAAAGACAACAACCTTTTACATGGTGAAAGGAATGCTTTACAACTATTAAGAAAAAAAGAAAAAAAAACTTGCAGTATGTAGAAAAATTAAAGCAAATGGTTAATCATTTTCTACTGGGGACATATCTTTTTTGCTCAGATTAGGATTTTACTAATGAAGGTTAATAGCTTTCACTATATATAGCAAGACTAACTAATAACAACAAATTACAATTGCTGGGAGCCTGGTTATGCGTATATGGTGTATGTGGCACCTCTAATGTTTTTGCTGAGCTATAAGACTACACTTAAACAATATTGGATTAAAAACAGCTTTTATTCTTCATTGGGTTCCCATATCTCTAATTTTCACACACATATATGAGAATTTAAAAATAAAAATATGATTTGTTGTTGACCAAGCCTAATGCAGATTAAAAAAAAAGAAAAAGTTTCGATCCTTTATTATAAAACTCCATACTAAGCTGAAATACATAAAAAAAACTAAGACACAAATGCAGCTTTATATTTAATATTATAATCATATTATTATTAATAATAATAATAATAATAATAATAAACTATATTTATATAGTGCCAATATATTATGCATTGCTGTACATTAAACGGGAGTTGCAAATGACAGATAGGTACAGACAGTGACAAAGGAGGAGGAGAGGATCCAGCCCCGAAGAGCTTACAATCTAAGAAGTGGGGGAAGCAGCATCAATGTAAAGACTTGAGTTAAACTTGGTATCAGTCTGTTCCATTCACTGTTCAGCAGGATTCCATTGGGAGAAGGAGCCTGATTTATTAAAGTTCTCCAAGGCAGGAAAGTAATTTTCTATTTGCTAGCAAATGTCTTGAATCCTGGTCTCAATCCATTCCAGGTTTGCTGAATCACCCAGCTTCACTGATGAAAGTTTATCCTCTCCTGCCTTGGAGAGCTTTATTAAATTAGGCCCAAGAAGAAGCAGCTCATGGTGCCAATCAGTTCATGTGCTCACAAGGAGGATGGTGATAGGGGAGAAAAAGATCCGCTCAGCAATGTGCTGGTTTTAATTCCACTGCCCATTCACAGCAGGGTAATGCTCTGGATTAAAAGTGAGTTTTTAATCTTTTTATTATTACAATCTTTTATTTTTTATAAAAATGCCAGTGACATACATCCTGCAGTGTTAAAGGTAGCAGACCTTCGCTAACTTTTACAAAGAGGTTGTGAGTAAAACGTGTATTCTCTTCCACTTTGGTCCTGTTATACTTCCAATGGACCTGATTTATATGTGAGTATATTTGGGGATTTTTTCAGCCTTTTCTTTTAAAACAATATCCTCGTTTTCGCATGCTGACAAGCATATCTGCTTGCAGCCTGCAAGGATTTTAACTTTCTCAACAGATGGAGCTGTTGAAAATATATTGTGTGCTTCCATCAGCATACAGCATACACGCCTAGAGTGTGCAATTCATTTTTTTTGACAGATCCTATTGGAATAAAACATTTACTTAGAAAAAAGCATGCTTCCATTGCTGAGCTTTTTTAATTATTTAAACTTTCCTATTATGCTAATTCTTTTGCTATATCACTTTCAGAATAAAGACCACCTAACCTACAAATTCTAGCCATATACTGACGCTAGGTTATTATCCCTGGAAATATTAGATTGTTATAATTTGGGTAGGTACAAATGAGCACTTCTATGGGGTGGACAGCTGGTAAGTGTCCCACTATGTCCAGCCCATGGGACACAGCTGGAGCCAATAACTGTGGTCATTCCATGACCCAGCAGAGCAGATCAATGGGCGCGACATTGGGGAGCAGCTTTACAAATGCTACATTCTTTGCTACATTCAAGTCGATAACCAACATTTGACTCGGGGAACAAATTTTAGCATCTCTAAGTACCTTTAGTGGCTCCCAGAGAGACAAAGTAACAACCAGGCAACTAGTATTTTTTTAGGTCAGCAATTTCAGCCTCTATGAGGTCCCTTAAAAGCCGGTGAAGTTTGCAAGCAGCTAAGTTTTAAAACCAAATTCCAAACTAAAATTAAGTTTACGAGGGATATTTAAAGATTTATTTTTGTTTTATTGTAATGATTAATAAACCTTTTACTGGAAATGATTTAACATTTTATTTTTACTTATAATAGTTTGTAAAAAAAAAGTTTTGGAAATAAAAGTTTCTTTGTAATCATCATTGTTTCTTTAACTGGCAGTATGACTTATTGCCAGGACTTAGCCCATTATACTTTACAGCGTCAGCTGAAACATTTGATGAGTTTATTGTCATCTCAGAAAGGGAGCTATGGAACAGGAAATATGAGACGAGAAGAGTTGTCTGTGTCATTTTGTGAACCACAGCAGGCATCGTTACATACCTAAATACCTAGAAATGTTTTCTGGGAGATACGCAGGGAATGAGATTTTGTAATCGTCTATCCTGCGATGAGGCAGAACATCTGGTGCACATGTCTCATGGTGTACTCACCACAGCTGGGCTTTAATCACCATTGACTCACATGTACAAAGTGACTATAAAAAGATTATGTATTTTAAGAGGCGCTGATATATGGCGCTGACCCAGTAACATTACTTAGCGCTGTTGTCTCTTCTTCATATGAAAACATGTGCACATTGTCAGCATACCTACCATCATTGGGATTGAGAATTTAAGAGGGTTTAGCATGGAATTAAGTATTAAATTAAGTATTAAATCAATCTAATCCCCGCATAATTATATTTCTATAATATCAAATTATTGCAAAATATGTGATGCAAATGTATTGCTTTAAAAATGAAAATATGTATATAAAAATATTTTGTGCTTTTCACATGTAAACCCAGCATAGTTATTTTTCTATTGTACATATTTTGAATAATTCCATGTTAAAAATCATTTTAATATAAGGTAAGTATATACATTTACAGTATTTGTACATACAGCAATCAGGCAAGATTTTTATTGCAGAAGCGATAGACAATGTTCCTTTTCCAAACTTGCCCATTCGCTATCTTAATTAAAAAAAAAAATCCCACAGGACTTCAGGGACTAAATGAATTCCCACACGCATATGCAGGGGTTACATCATTCTGGTCTGGCAATTAGGATGACCTGAGATCAGAACCAGGTGAAGAAGGCTTTGCCTGCAATGGAATGGTGACAGGTGCGTGTGTTTAAAAAATTGCAATCAAACCAGTATGGTTATTTTATTGCAAAAGGGATATTGTTTGCCCCTCCTGCAATAAAGGAACTGCCTGGTTGCAGTTTTTTAATGTTAGGATTTAGTTACGCTTTATATCTGTCTGATATCTGACTCCTATTCTCGTTGGCATATTAGCTTAAGACCGGGAGAGGCACAGCTAGCCCTAGAAACCATATATGTGCCAACAGGAGGAGCGAGATGAGAGAACTGCTGATCACCCATCAATATGTTCCTGCTTCTTCATCATACAATCAACAAGCTACAGACAAGGAGTTAAAACTACTATATTCCTTAGCTTACAGAGAATGTGGTCTGGGGGTGTATGAACCACAAGTGGCTGGACAGAATTGCAAATCCTTTGAAAAGTAAAAGGCTTTGCATGTGTATAGCATTACAGCAGTGCATTAGGCTGTCCTCCTGGAGTTCAGCTTTAACACTAATGTAATAACTTAAATAAATCAGTATATGTACAATGCAATAGAAGAGAAACATTAAAAGAACAAACCTTGAGTGCTATTTGTGCAATGGTGGTGAAACTTATAATATAACTTTTATTATTTTAAAACTAGTATATGAAGGTTAATTGGACAAGCAGGGGTGCCCCTTTAATTTCCAGACTTCCCTTTGTAGGGTACACATAAGATAAGCTGAGAACCACTGGTGTAGGGTGTAATGTATGCAATGAGCCAATAATTCCAGAGAAAATTACCGTAAGTTTGATTTTCTTTTTCGAAAAATCACTTTAAAAAACAAAGTAAAAAAAGAATTGTTGCAAATGAATTGTCAATGTTACACGTCCCTTAGTTTACATTGTTATGTTGGTTATGGTAAAAAAGAATCTAAGAATTCTGTCTAATGCCAACCAACCCAAACATTTTTGTGAGAAATACATATCACATCCCTGTCAATGACAGGCATAAAATAAATTCTTCTCAAAATCATTGCGTCCTATCTTTAAACATGAGCTGGCCTCTAGACTCTCATATTACCTCTGGAAAGTTCCAGCTCTACACGTGGTCCTATTTTCTTCCCCCATTTCCTGTCCTTTTTCATTAACTCCTGATTTGCAGTGAGCACACATCTCTCTGATACAAAGGTTGGAGTTGTTCTCCTTCCACAGACCATCAGAAAGTCCATGTCATCTGCACACAACCACCAGCTACAACGCTTTTGCTTCAATGACGTTCTCTGGTTCAGTAAAGAAAAATTATAGGGCGCATATTCTTCCTATAAACACATTGTAAGACATGTAAATTAGAAAAAATGTTCTAGATTCTTTTTATAACTTTTTTTTACAAAACTACTTTTTATATTTGCTTGTGGCTAGAATATTCAATACATTGGAACAATGCAAAGAGCAATGTACAAAGCCTGACAACCAATCAGACCTCAGAACACTATAGTTACTATAGGAGAATTAGCAAATTACACTCTGGTATAATTTTAGCAGAAATACAGATATGAGTGGAATTTCCTGCAGAAACAGTACAATACGTTTTACTTAATAGGCATAGCTGAAATATTTATTGTTTTAGCAATAATAGGCAACATAAAAAACACACAAATCATTTACATTTTTGATACCTTCACCATACTTAAAAAATCCCATAATGTTATACATGGTGTGATTTTTTTCAAAGTTCCCTTTAACTTTCAACTAGACCTATAAATGACAGATAGCATGTGATGGAGTAATACCGCCAAATTAAATCATGACCAAATACGGACAATATGTCACTTAGAATTCCCTGTACCATTCCCGTGGCATAGGGGATCTGCCATTTAGCAAAAGGAGTGAGATAAGTTAAAGTTATCAGTTATCAGGGTATTGACCCTGATTTATTAAAGCTCCCAAAGGCTGGAGAGGATACACTTTCATCAGTGAAGCTGGGTGATCCACCAAACCTGGAATGGATTACTTCAAAGTAGTTTGCTAATTGTTAGCAAATGTTTTCAATCCTGAACCAGATCCATTCCAGGGTGCTGGATCACCCAGCTTCACTGATGAAAGTGTATCTTCTCCAACCTTGGGGAACTTTAAAAAAGCAGGCACTATGGCCCAAGGCTGGAGAGAATACACTTTCAGAAGTTAAGCTGGGTGATCCAGAAAACATGCAATGGATTTTTAAAAATCAATAGATATTTGCTAGCAAACGTTTTCAATCCTGGACCAGATCCATTCCAGGGTTGATGTTACATCAAGTTAACATGTATGCTGACATTCAAATATGAAGTTATTTGCAAATCAGTGCAAATGCATGTTCCTGCCTGTTAGCATGCATTTTAGTGCATAATAATTTATTTAAATGGTCAATGCATCAACTAGTGGACTTTTCACCAGGAATTTTACATCATTTTTACATCCAGCATGAACATGATACCTCAATAAAGGTTTATTTTTTGTTTTTCATTGTTGACATTTCTGTACTTCTTAATTTAAATTTATTAGACTGGACAATTAGATTGAAGAATGAGCTTAGGCTCTGAAAACAAGAACGAGATAATTATGACAAGATCTGTAAATATTATTGCGGCCCAATTAAAGATAACAAAGATAAATGATCCATCAAGCTAAAAGAATGGCATAGGTCTTTAGCATTGAATAATTTCAGTGACCCTTGTGTAAATTCTTTCCTCCTATACTGTATGCGTTCCTATTGATTGTATTGCAAATATTTTTACTTGGACTCATTTAATGGTAGATATTTGTCAAATGTCAGCTGTTTTCAGTGAAGGTAAAAGAGTAAAAGGTTGGCATGTGAAAATTATACAAGGGTTTGATGTTATATTTGCTGAATGAAAATATTTTTAAACATTCCAGTAGAATCAATAATAGTAATAATGAGGATCAGCTTTACAAACTTACTAGTGTCTTATTTTTCTTAGATGTAGTTGCATTTTTTTTAGGGCCCCAATCATATCTATCTCATTCCCCTTCTAGTATTTCAGTCAATTATGGTAATTGAACTGTAATGTTGAAATCTTTTTTTGGTTTCAAATGCTGATCTCTAGGAAAGAATGTTGGTGTATGTAAGGATTTGCTTTTCTATCAAGTACCTGAGATTTTGCCCACCCACACAGGGCACCATATTATCTGCTGCAGTTTTAGTAGTAGAAGGCATACCAAGGTGTCCTCTCCACACCAGAAGAGTAATGAGACAATGGTCCTTTTTTATTAGGGCTCTGCAGGACTGGAGAAGATATACTATCATGGGTTAGCACTGGTGATCCAGCAAACCTGGAATGATATTCCTAAAAAAAAGTGCTATTAGCTGGCACATGTTTTCAATCCTAGATCAGATTCATTCCAGGCATGTTAGATCATCCAGGTTTCCACAGGATAGTCTATCTTCTCCAGTCTTAAAGAGCTTTTATAAATCAGGCCCAATGCCTCTGCACACTTTGTTCTCTCCCCCATCATCATGTTCCATGTCAGCACATTTGTATACAACATAACTAGTTGGCTCCCAGTCCTGCCCGCTCACATTCTAATGCTTTTGCATAGGAGATTTCAAAGAGCTAAAATCTAGTCCAATTCAGGTGCTTCCAATGGTTACATTAGGAATTAAATATAATGGAATATTTTTGGCTCCTCAGCTGCATTTATGTGCATCTTGTATGTCAGTCTAGGTTTCGGGTTTAAATTCTGGATATCCATACTGTAATGTAAGTAGAACAAATATTCTTTTTCCTTTTAACCTTTTGTATCTTCTGTTGGATCTCTGCACATCAGAAAACGTCATACAGTTGAAAGCTTTATACTCTGCTTTATGGACGCAGTAGTTGGTTCATGTATAGAGCCAACATCTTGTACAATATAGTGTTGTTTATTTTGTGTATTTATATAGCAAACAACATATTATGTAGCACAGAATTTATAGTCTCTAACTGTCCCTTAGAAGAGCTCGCTATCTATTGCCCCTACCATATTAATTGGTCAGTTATTGGGGGAACTCACTTAACCTACTAGTATGTTATTGACATGTGGGATGAAACCCACACAAAAATAGAAAAGAATTCTACGCAGATGTACTGGCTAAGATTAGGACCTGGAACCCGAGTACCAACAAAACTGATCTGATAGTAAGTGAACTGCTGCAGGTACCATCACTCTTCTTGGCGGTGGAACCCTTAGGTGATAGCTGTAAACTATATTTAATACATTTCCCCTGGATAGCTATTTTGCAAAACAGAGATTATCATCTTTATTGCAAACATTCCTCATGTGTTAATCTCTTTGACTAAGAATAGCTACATCAGCAATGCAATTCAGTGGAGAGATAAGAAGAACCTAACCATTGGAATGTTATAGCAGGGAGCTCAGCACAGGTGCAGCATCTTCTAGACGATGTCTGGATTGCTGCACCTGACCGACCCACATCCTGACATGTGGTATTCCTTATGTTCAAGCCTTCACATGTTTTTCCAATGAAAACTTCTATCTTACTCTTTCGTCCTTATTCACTGTATACATATCTGCTGAAATTAGTATCCCCTGCAGCAGCCCATGCTCAATTAGCTGCAATGAAAACCTGCTGTTTCCAGAGACATTTTTCCCCTTGATGAATTTAAATAAACACATTTTCTAGGTCTTTAGCACATAGTATTAAGGATGTGCTGCTTTAGTAGGACAAGCTGCACTGAAATGTATATGCCTACCTGGTTCAGAGAGCAAGGATCATGCCACTTTGATGTTCTTTTTTTTTATTTACAATTACATTGTTGACTTCTTTAAGTTTTATAATATAAAGTGATTAAACAAGACGGCATGAACAAAAGATTTGAAGCACAAACTGAAAAGTTTAGAATTTATATGACCTTTTTAGAAGAAATACAATACATACAGATAAAATGAAACACAAAATTACTGAATATTGCTTTTAAAAATCAGAAAACACTTGTTGGCGTTGGTTTATGATGAAATGGTGTTAAGAAATTATTATAATCAGCTTAGGTTAGTTGATTCTTTGCTCTAGCCAAAGTCCTACCCAAGTTCCCACTGCTAGCAGTAGGCAGCTTTGAAACCAGCAATGGGTGCTGGCTTGACTACAGGACATGTCCGTTCCCCACATTTGGCAAAAGAAAAATGACAGGTCATACACTGTAAATTCATGTCCGACTCAAAATGTATTGGTCCCAGATGAACTGAGGTTATCATAGAACACACACACACAAGCATGTTCTAATACCTAGTGGAGCTTAATTATAATGTAACTTCAGTTCCCTGTAAGTTAGCTGCATGGTGTCCAGCATTCAATGGCCAATTTAATGTCCACTTCACCTTAGCAAAGGTGTGATGCCACTACGACAGTTCAGATGATGGCTGATATTTTGATGCCATTGCCTTTTTAATGTACCTTGCTCACTGGCTTCCAAGGTAAAACATAAAATCATGGGATCACATACTTACAATACATACACATACAATACCCAGAGATATCTAGTTTTTGCAACAGCAGCCATATAAGTAGGATCTACAAGGTAGTGTTGTGAAGGAAAATATATAGAGGTTGGGAGAATAGGCTAATTGGGTAAGCATGCATTTTTTCTTTATTGAATTTTTTTTTTAATAATAGGGGGGCAAGTAACATAGGGAGCCATAAATCAAAAAGTTTCAAAGTAAGTTGGGAATAGATTAACTGAGATACAGCAGTGGATCAGTTTAACCAACATTTTGCATACAGGGCATTAACGTGTAAGAAGACTGCTACAGTCCTGCCCTACAGAGTTGCTCTATAATATTTAGACTAAAAGTCTTTAAACTTATTGAATGCTTATTGGTTAACCTATGCAGCCAATAATTATGTTCCCAATGATTGAATTGTTCCGCATGGCTGTCATTACCTAAAAATAATTTATTTTTTTACAGAAAAGGATGTTTTTTAGAGATTACACTGGAGTTACGTTGTATAACAAATTAGGATGCTCACAGTTCTTAGTAAAGTTTTTCTTTAACTGGGGCAGGAAGTCAGACACACAGCTATTAGTCAAAAAGCTCATTCATTCCCCTAGTGCCTCCAGCAGTGATTGGCAGAGTGATGTTTATTGTATATAAACGGGAAGTAATCAACTATTTTCCTGCTGAAGTTTATAAACATTGAAGTTCTAGGAAAGACCATGAAACAGTTATCTAATATTTTCTTTATTTTTATGCCATTTTATTTTTGAACTAATTATTCAAATTTTTTTCTTGTGTTACTTATAGAGCTAAATCACAGAATATTCATATCTTTCTTTCAGTTCCAGATTGCATGTTTTCATTTCAATAATTTATGTTATGCAAGGTTACCTTCTCAGCAGGCCGACAAATTTAGAGACGTGAATATATAAAGAAAAATTTCTACTGCTGATGTGATTGAAATGCAAAGAGTGAAAAGTGCGTGGTAAAAATAGGAAGGCAATCAGTGCCACCGGGCATGAAACACATTGACATAGAAGTTCAGCGACTCTCTGTTGAATACTGAACAGCCTGCTCTCTGAGTAGAGGGAACATACCTTATATTAGTCAGTGACTGGCAGGGAAATCTCTCATGAATGTGAACTGAGAAGAAACTATATGACTATATTTCTTTAACAGTAACCCAACCAAGTTGTGACATTGCACACATAAAAGGCTGGTGAACCCCTAAGACCCATTGGCTATGAGTTTTATTGGGGTTCTTTAAGATTAACTTGATTTATTAAAATATTTGTGGTGCTCTCTCCTTTCAGCCATATCTTTTCGATAGTTTACCAGGGGCCCTGGGTGGTCTTGCCAGCAAACAAAGAATATTTGTATTATATTAACTAAATACTTACCTAATACCTAATTATTTATCATTGTTTACTCATTTATTTTACATGAATGCTCTACTGTTTTTTCTTAAAATTAAATTACTTTTACACTACGTTTTCAGCAGAAAGTATTTACAAGGATGCACTTCTCTTGGGTTCTTGTAGTGCATTGTTTTATTTTCTGCATGATTCTCATTTCAGCTTCAGAGCCCAATTTGAAGGTTCGCTCTCGATTAAAACAGAAAGTAGCAGAGAGGAGAAGTAGCCCTTTACTAAGAAGAAAGGATGGCAATGTCACCAGTTCATATAAGAAGAGAATATTTGAAGTGGCAGGTAAGATGTGTATAAAATTCAATAAAATGAGTCCACACAAACTGTAAAATAGTTTTACTTGTTGCTAATTAAATTTTAGAGAATCCAACTTATTCGAGTACTTTTGCTTATAACTGCTATGGTAAAATTCTCTAAACTGCAGAACATTTGTTGTCCATACCAATTAAATGGTGATGTCAGGATAGAACTGCTGTGTTTGATCTGCTACTGGGGACCCCAGGCAAGGTAAATGAGGCGACATACACACATTAGATGATTCTCTTCCGATTATTGCTTCAGGGCTAGAATTGGACGAGAATTTGACGTGTGTACAGCGCCTGTCCAACGTCGTTCATGGATCCATGCTGGCGGATCCACGACTGACAATCGACTGCAACCGCTCGCTCGTTCTCCCTCCATCCTTCTCCATAGAGTGCAACGGTGCTGTATGCTGTATGTAACCCATGAATGTGGTATTGGCCAAGCTGTAAGGTCCAATACACTTCGTTGGCAGGGGTCACATTGCAATGCGGTAGCAAAAATTCATCTATTTGAGCATATCCTTAATGCTTGCTATATACGTGGCAAATTCTAGGCAACATCAACCACATTTGATCTGGGAACATATCATCAAAAATAGTTGCTTATAACTAAACAATCTACCATTAATGAGTTTGATCATTTACCAGAATTCAACTGATTGATCAATCTTCCCTATAACGTAACATCGTCAGTACAGGTTATTTAACAAATAACCAAATCAAGAAAAAATCAATTTTATTAAAAAGGGTTTTTCACATTATCCACTGGATTTTATTCCAAGAAAATAATTTTGCAGTCAGTCAAACCTAATTATTTCTGTTTTGGATTGCTCTGGATTTTGATTCTAGCTTGATGAAGTGTGGTTGAAATGTGTATGACTGCTTTAGGAATTTGAGTGTAGGGGGTAATGTGTTCTTTAGAATTTGTGATGTTAGCAATGCTTGGTGAGATCTAATGTATAGAAAATTAACATATTGCTGAAAGAATCTGCAGAAAGAACTTTGGGATGGCACTTTTGCATTTGTAGCATTTTCATTTTTTCCGCCTGTTTCAATAAATGTTTATAAAATGATCTGAACAGAAACATTTGACTATGTCTTTCTTTCTTTGCAGCAGAGGTTAGATATTTTATGTATAACAATATAGTCTATATAAACTTGTACCTCTTATTTTTGTCATTTGTAGCATATACATTTTTTATGCTAATAATATATTTAGTGTTTGTATTGTGTTTTTATGTTAGATGTTAATATAAGCTCATTGGGGATGTTTTAGTATACTAATACATAGAAGAACAGAACAGTGGCAGACTTATGCTCTAGATTAATAGCATGTTATTATGACCTCTGTAAATCTACATTGTTTATCTTGGTGACACAAGTAAACTCCTCATGTCCCTATGTCATGATACCCGTGACATTTTCCTACTCTGCAAATACACTGTCATGCTTCATTTTGGCTGCTGAATGTGTTTTAAGAGTTTGTTAACCCTGATTGAGATTCACGGCAAGTCTTAATAATGAACTGCAGGCTAAGCACAGTTTATAGGCATTCAGCAAGCGAATAATGTGTTGAAATAAATTACAGTTTGCATTTGGTAGAGCATTTGTGACTGTTAGTGAGGGGAAATATCTTAAATAGAGCACCATTGAGCAGTGAAAGCATATCATGGGTTCCAACCTCTCTCTACCCACAACAGAAAATAAAATGTTATATCTGGATATTCACCTAAATTCTGCCACAGTTGTAGGTGAATGGCCTGGCAATCAATATCTTCCTGATAACATTTGTTTACCTTCTCTTACTACCATGTACCCCTCAAACCTGTAACGACTGCAGTGCACTTATAATAAATGGGGTGTTGGGTGATGGTTGTTAGAGAGTGTTCGAAACTGAATTTGTTCTGCACTGGAGTTGGGGTGCTGAGGTTGGAGGTCCATGTAGGAGAACAACCACGCTAAAAACAAATGAACAATAATTTATCATCAATGTTCCACAGATATATTATTCAAGAATGCGGTAGTTTCCAATAGATTTTCATTAGATTTGATGTTGTTGCCAATCTAATCGATTTAAGTGTTGACTTTTGTATGGTCACCTTTCAGTCCTAGACCAGATTAATTCCAAGTTTGCTTGATCACCTAGGTTCACCCATGATAGTCTATCTTATCCAGTCTTAATGAGATTTAATAAATCATGCCCAATGTCCAAATTTGTCTGAAGCAGGCACCAAGGCATTGATCATGTGACCAGGATATGTCTTTTTTTTACCTAGGGGTAATAATAGTAAAGAAAAACTATATAAGTACAATCATAGCTTATGCAGCTTTGCAAATATATGAGTATAATATAGAGCAATCAGCTTCCTTCACTTATAGCTTTCCGGGGTAGAATCAGTCCTGTGTTGCCATATTGATGTGGAATAAGCAGTCAATCATATGGTTTGTCAGACCATTAATAAAGTGTTTGTAAGGTAAACAAGAGATGTACATCTAGATTAGTGAAACTCTAGATTGATGGATGTTTTCCATGTAGAATGACACTACTACCATAAAACAACAAGGTGCCACAAACCTCCCAGTAGTAATGTAAGCTCAACCAAGCATAAAACTACCAGTTCCAATGTTTTTTCTTTCCTCCGCTGTCTGGTCACCATATGGAGGAACAGCAGTATGCACCAGACTGACCACTAATATTCCAGACTGAGAATTCCAATATATCAGGAATATATTGTGCAATCATTAAGAGAATTATATTATTAGTGTAGTAATAAAGAAATTGGTTATAACGATTTTTCTCCAGTAATGTTCAAATAGAGCTGTTTCCATATCTGCAAGGCTATAACACATTTGTCAGAAAGTAGTAGTAGTAGTAGGAACAACAGGATCTATTATATTAGTTGCCAGAATATAAATCATAGTGTATGCCCCATCATATACATATATTTTGACGATAATTGTAATGTATATATTATGCCTTTATAAGCTTGCTTTAGTTTTATGTTTTTTTGGTTTATTGTGGTTCCTTTTTTGGGTTGCAGAGTCTTCAGTTAGTAGCAGTTCTCCAGTATCTGGACCAAGCTCTCCAAATAACGGCCCTGTTAACATTGGTGTGGAGAATGAAAACTCAGCATCACCATCCAGCTCCCATGCTGAAGTAAGAGGACATGATGATTGTGTTTATATTGTTGTTTCTTTAGCTAAAAGTTCTGGTGAATTAGAGGAAAAGATCAACCTAATACCCTAATCAAAAATATATATTTTACAATATTAACAATATAAAAATTTCCTAAATGGAAGATATATTATGATCAAGACGTCATAAATATGGGTTAACTTGAATGACATAGTAAAATAATTTTCAGCAACCACCCAGTTGGTCTTTAATAGTTTAGGTATTTTGGGGGTTTTATTCATACAATAATTGTTTACATATAATCAAACAAATATATATATCAAATATAAATGTGGCAAATCTCTCTTCTGGGGTTAGGAGATGCTTCAAAGTTCCAGTTGGGGTTCAGATTTTGCCTTGCATCACCTAAAAGGTCACAAATATTTAGGCTTCAATTCTGTATATTTAACCATTGGTGAGGACAATGCATGATATCACTGTCATGGTTTATTACAGCATTTTCAATCATAACAACCCTAACCCAACATTGGGTGGAGGGTTTCCAAAAAACAGTTTAGTAATTTTTTTTTTACTTTTACCTCCATCCTCCTCCCTCCCTTTATTTTTTTTTATCAAGGACACATCTATTGATTAAGTAATATTTCAGTAGATTTTTTTCGAAAGCCAAACTAAATTTTACACAAATGTATTGCATACGTTTTTGTATTTTTCATTTTGACACGTTGAATAGCATTTTTTCTTATAAATATCATCTTTTTAACTATATTGCAGCTTTCAGTAAGCAATGAAATGTGCTTGTACAGCAAAATGTATAGGTCACCAGCAGGACATCCACACAGAGACTCAGACACATTCACTTCCAGGCTTCCCATTCATAATAAATTAATTGTTGGTGAACTGTGATCCTGGGGGCAGGTGTTTGACCCCTGCCCACTGATTAGTAGCCCCCTGTGGACACCAGAAGAGAAAATAATGTTGCACTGATAGCTTACATGTGGCTTTATCTTGTAACTCTTTGTGTAAGAAGCCAGAGATGTCAAACTGAGGTGGAAGAATAAAGACTTCATTACTATACAATTAGACAATTAGGAAGTGAGCATTCAGTAATGAAAGATTTGATGCTTCAGGTAACCCATTAGACCCTGCTCTACTGCAGATCTGTCTGTCACTAAGGGAATTCACAACACAAGTTCTTCTATTTAGGTAGTTTTTTTCTTTTTATTTGTTTACATTCATCATATTTTAGGTTCAGCAAATTCTAAGTTTTCTGTAAATTATCGATTATCTCATCATTTTTTCCCAATGTTCCCCAATATTTTCCCGACTTTTAAAAGAAATCTCTGAATCCCTTGTTATTTGTTACATTAAGCTCTATAGTTTGGATCAGTTGAAGGACATCATTTGATGACAGAATAGAAAATGAGATTCAATGGAATTGCCCAACAAATTATACTAGTGATATAAATCCTTCTGCATTTATCAACCTTGCATGTTTACCCCTCACTTTTCTAATCGGCTAACATTCATGATTTTTCCTTCACATAGCAAATATTACAGAATCCATTGATGCATCAGCAACAGAAATACTTTCCAGTTTTTATTCAAGTCTTTCCCCATCACTGCTGCAAACATGGTGAAAAAAAATCAATGTGCAATTATATTTGTCATGGTTTGAAACATGCACTTTAGACTTAAACAAGACAGAAGGGCCACAGCAGAAGTTCTTACTTTTTGGCAGATAGCAACCAAATGTTTCCTTATGTGAAAGGGCAACTGTCAGTTTGGTTAATATTTCGAATCCTTATGAGATGTAATTCACAATGCACGTAATATCATGTTTGATAGTGATGGGAACAACCACAGGTTGCAAACCAATGCACTGTAGAAGACTAGCTATAAGTTTACTTTGCATTTTATCACAATAGTGCTGAAGGGAATGAAGGATTAGGGCTTAGAACAATAATGACTTGCAAAGTGCAGTATCCTATAGCAAACAAACATTGTCCAATAAATTTACAAGCAGTTTTGCAGTTGCAATGGATCACTGCCTTTTGTCATCATAACACATTGCCTTATTAGCTAGTGTAAGTATGCATATGGTATAACGATTTGACTGTGAGCATGGGTCGAAATGGGAAAATTAAATATAATGTGCTGCATGAGACTGAAGGTAGTCGTTGAAGGAGGTCTTGTGCACGGGCAGTTTCCCCACTGACTAAGGATTTGTAACTAGTTCCTGCATATATAGCTATACATGGAGTGTTAGCAATTTTAGTAGATGCAGGATGAAAAGGAAAGGACCTGGTTTACCAAAGCTCTCCAAGGCTGGAAAAAATAGACTCAACCAAGTTCTCCAATGTTAGTCTATCTTCTCAAGTCTCCAGGAGAGATTTAATAATTCAGGCTCAATGTTATTTGCACACAAATTTTTGCATCCTATTGAACATCTGTATCTGTAAATTACAATTATTTATTGGGTTTAGCCCCCAGCATCATATTTTGAGAGGTCAGATCTGGAACTGCATTTTAAACTGCGTGCCATGACAAGGCCAAAAAGTTATTTGGTTTTATTCCTTAAATAATTTTCTAATCCTGTAGTGACCAGTAGTAGTTTTTGCTTTCATAATTGCAGTAAATCCTAATAATAGTTGTGAATGTCGTTGGCACCATCACCCTGGTTCTGTTCTATATAGTAAGAAGCAGAGGCAATTCAGAGTTTAGAAAACATTTGTTTGTATAGTGACCTCTGTCACGTTACAGTGATCACCAGCAGGGTGTCAATGTGTTCAAGGTAACTGTTAATTTCAAACTAATTAAACCAAAAGTCCAGAATCCATGAATACAGCCTTTATGTACCTCTTAGCCAACAATCAGACTCTACACACATGTGTAATGCTAGAATAAAATGAGAGTGTAGCACTACTTTATCAGGACACAGATTTGCTATGCATGGACTTTCAGGAGTTAAATTTACAAATTTCAATATATTATAAAAGAAGCTAATTTTATTTTAAATGTACGATCTGTATCTGAGACATTTTCCCACATGACCATTCCATAAAAATAATGACCTATTAGGACATCTGAATGTATTTTCACTTCTTTTACCTTCTGGTTATAACGATTTGCCACCTAAGACTAATAAAAAGGTTAATGGCTGCCATCCATCCTAGTGAGAAGATTGTTTAATGACATGTAACA
The DNA here is from genome assembly GCF_032062135.1 of Pyxicephalus adspersus. Taxonomy (NCBI): domain Eukaryota; kingdom Metazoa; phylum Chordata; class Amphibia; order Anura; family Pyxicephalidae; genus Pyxicephalus; species Pyxicephalus adspersus. Next base: position 116,174,289 of record NC_092862.1, read on the forward strand.
ATGAATGACCATTCCCTTGATTTACTATAAATACAGTAACGTAACACCTTTTACTACTGTGCAGCCTTTTTCTTGTTTATCATACTGCCCCTGGGTACACACAAATGTCAAAGAGAACATTACTCAACCCGTCTCCTCTGCCCAAGAGCTCCTATAAGCTGCATCTCCAAACAAAACCAGGTTAAAAAAAAGGTTACATTTTTGAATAACATCCTGTATTTTTGTGTTACTGTGCTCCACACTGACAGCCCAGCATTAGGAAAATTTATTTTCTCTAGTTAATTGATATTCCAGATTGATCCATTACAAAACCAGCAGCCCTTCCAACCTCTACATGCTTGACAAGTTATTATATTTACTTAGTCAATCCTATGTGTGCTGGATGCTTCTTGGTGGTGGTCTATTATCACAGACCCATATGCTTTTTGTTTGGGAAGAAAGCAGTCACTGTTGTCGTACTGTTACACAGGGTATTCTTTTTCAGGGATGTGACTCCCCTGGGGATAATATCATGGCATAGCTCCTAATTCTAATGGAGCCTATGTGGCTCTTATTATGCAATGTTGCCGAATTAGGAAGAGAGGTATAAACAGAGTAATTTAAGGAAGAATGTGTGAGACCACATATGGAAGCCATGGGACTCAGTGCAACTACAGGAAGATGCTTTCTAATATGGGGAAATTCAATTGATTTCATTGAAGCAGCAGAATATATATATATATATATATATATATATATATATATGTTAATTTTTTTAGTTTTTAAAACCTGAACATTTTCCTTATGATTAGAAAAAAGATGGAACCTGTATTTTTATTATTGTCTGTGTGCCCTCTTGAAAAATATTTTTATTAGTCAGATAACCACTTTCACCAGAAATACACCAGAAAGTGAGTGAGAATCCAATATTTGCAGTTGCCATCAAAAGAAGAATGGGGAAAATATTCCAATATTGGAATGGAATACTTGTTCAAGTGGCAGCTATCTGAAAGGGGATTTCTCTCCATTTTAGTGAATTTACCTGTTGCATCCACAGGAGAGGAAGAAATGGGAACCCTCAACAATGGTCCTACAATGAGTTTACATGAGCCAAATCTAAAATGAAAAAGCTATGTCTAAAAGTTGAATCTGGTAGTTAGTGAATGTTTGGTGAATACCACTTTTTCCACTTTCCACAAATCTGCCCCTTTGCATTTCTCTGCAAATCAGCAGAACATGTAAGAAGGAGACAGCAGTTTTTGCAGAAATAAATCATGAGAATACAAAGTTACTGTTGAACATTCTAAAACCAGCACTTGCTGAATGGATCAATTATGTAATGAACTGATTGTAAAACAATTTTCATATTTATTTATTTCTTTGTCAAATTTAATTTAATGCTTTGTAACTTTTTTTCTGTTACAGCATTTGGTTTCCCAGCAACATATTGTTCATCATGAAAAGTCGATGAATCTGCTTAGTCTATACACATCTCCATCATTACCTAACATTACCTTAGGACTTCCAGCAGTCGCTCCCCAACTCAGTGTGAGTACATTTATTATGCATGTAGAACTGTGCAATACATTACAAGAGCTGTCATGGTGGGTCTACGCTTCTCTGAATTAAATGTTAAATTCTAATAATAATAAATTGATAATTTTAATTTTAATTAATTAAAAGATTTCAATTGTTACTATGCAGTTGAGATCCCCCATTTTCCTTTGTTGATGATCTCTTACACTGACCACAAAACCAACAAAAAAACTTTCATTAATGCTGAAAAAAAGTAGGAGAAATGGTGTAGATATACAGTATGTATTATGTTTTGTAATAGTGAATTATGCTAAATATGGGAACTTTAAAATCATTAGAAAAAAATTTATGCTATAAAAAAGGACAGTTGGAAGGGTAAATTGTGATTTTAGAGTATTCTCAGAGGAGAAAAGTCTTGATTACGAGGAAGTTTTACATATCCTTTTAGCATATTATTCCATCTCTCCAAAGTTTTACAGGCTAAATCCCCATGTGATAGTTGTCTGGTATTTACAAACACATTTTAGTGATACTCCAGAGTGGAGGGTTATAGTTTGGAATGGAGTTCCTACAGTCTGTGTGAATGAAAGTTAATAGAACCCCACACTTCTACAGAAAACCAGTGCTTATTGAATAAAGGTTTATTAACAGTTAAGTGAAGTGAAGAGTGCTAGAAGATACATTTGCAGATCCAGAATTAGAACATGAAAAACTGATGCTCATACCAACAGTTTGAACAACATATATAGCAATGCCTCGTTTAGGTTTTGAAACAAAAGGTTGTTAATGACAATACGCTTCGCTTTTCCAGAAGACAGTCTGCCAACCTCTATATGATCCTCAATACACTAAAAAAATCATATACTTATGCAACAAGAAAATTGGGACCAGTGCAAAAAAAATCAAATTACATAGTACTATATTAATATTATTTTACATTTTAGGGTTGAACATATATAGTCAGTTACAAAAAGGAGGACAAACATTTATACTGATGTACAGTGTGCTACATCACAATGCATCACTGTTCAGGTGGATTGATGGCAACCAGGTGCAAATCAGAATTCACCTTTTATTTTACAAAACTAAATTAGGCTAAACTTCTGATTGGTTGCTGAAAGTGATAAATACACTTTTGCTTGAACTGCAGTAACCCGCCAAAGAATTAGCAATAAAACAAACCAGTTTCCTTTAAATTGTATGAAATGCTAGGAATACCAGTATTTTGCAATTCATCATCTATGATAAAAATAGAAATGCTGAAGATGCAAAAAAATATTTTAACTGAGAAATCCGATTAGAATGGGGTTGTCTCATTAGACATTGCTGCTATTTAAACATATTCTTAGATATTCCTTCTACATATCTCAGACTGTAGAGTACTGGCATTGCATGACGGTCCAGTAGTGACCATCCAGTGGATAAATGGGAAATCCAAATTCCCTTTTCTGCTAGAATATAGAATAGTTTGATAAAGAAACACAGCACTATTTCAGTCGGCTTCAAGCTGGGCTTCCTAGTTCCCAAAATTGATGCTCCTGGCGCTCCTTACAACTTGGCTCCAACCTGATGCTTCCCTACAAGACGTCTGGTGCTGATAACGTTTAACAGCAAAGCATTGAGAGGTCTTGACAGATTGTTATAACTTAGATATAGTAACTTCAAAGAGCTGTCTCCATCCTGATCAGTGTCATGGATAAGCAGGATTGATACTTTCTATATGAAAGTCAATGGGAATTGCAAAAATTATTCTTAGGCAGCTTAGCATTTATTTCCTTGCTTTGCAAAGATGACCTATGGGTCAAGTAGAGCAGTACTGACCTCCAATACTTTTCCTAGGTAAGTAGATAGCAGAATGAAGAGTCAATGTAAATCCAGACTGGTAATAAACTGCATGGAATTGATAGCAAGGTTACAGTTCAATGTTTCTATTGATTCCCATTCCACTGAACTGTTTGATAATGAAATGGAGGTGTATATATTTTTTTTTTTGATCTCTTAGTTTTCACCAAAACTAATGTAATGTAGCCATGTCTCAAAGAAGAAAAGATTTGCCAACGTCTAGGTGTGTCAGATCTTAGAAATACTACGACTAGTGTACAAGGTTTGCTTTGATTATCCCTTGCCATCCATTTACAATATTTGGCATGGGGCCTGATATATTAAAGCTCTCCAAGGCTGGAGAGGATACACTTTCATGAGTGAACCTGAGCGATCTTGCAAATCTGGAACCTTAAAAGTAATTAACAATTTGTTAGCAAATGTTTTTATTTGTGAATCAGATCCTTTTAAGGTTTGCTGAATCCCCAAGGTTCACTGATGAAAGTATATCCTCTCCAGCCTTGGAGAGGTTTAATAAATCAGGCCCATGGCATCAAGCACTCCGACCTTGTGGCACTGGGGTCCCAGAGTCTTGGCCAGGCCACATAGAATATGCATGACCATCCTATGATTGCATGGATTTCCTCCTGCCCATATCTCAAAAACATATTGGTGGGAAAATTAGCCTAGACTTTGTTGAAAAAAAATGTGGAAAATGCTTGAAAGACTTTTGCTTGAAAGCAACTACTCAAAATCAGTATAAAAACAAAACACACAAGCCATAGGACTGCAGCTTTTTACACTTGCACAGTAGCAGGTAACTAACATATGGGATGCATTTGTAGACATACGTTTTTAATAAGTAACTTCCACTTTGAAATAAAGTAAGATATGTTTATTTAGACCGGTGGATAGAAGAGTAGCTATGCTTGCACACATAAGGAATAATTTACTTAGGTTAGTAAATGAGATGAAGCTCTTCTGGCTTTAACCATCCAATCATCTGCAAGCAAAAACCACTTTTTTTTATTTTCTTGCCCATGATTGGATAGTCTTTAGCAATCATCACATTTATTAGGTGAAGTGAATCATCCCTATTGTGTAACTTTTTAAGTCAGGTCCCCTTAGGTGTGAGGACATCATTGTAAATATCTCAGCACAGCACAAAGTAAAGATTAAATGGCAATGGTTTAATTACCAACTGAGAGCCCCTCATCCATTATGCTGATTGAAGGGACAGTCAGACTAATCGGATGTCCTTGTGACAGTAACTGATGCATCCTCTGTACCTATACTGCTGTTCATGGTGTAAAAGTACTAAAGCCCTTGATAAAAAACGCTTTTTTTTTTTACAATAGTAGACTATTGACTGTTGAATAGAAAAGTAGGCGTTTTTGTTATGTTGACTGTAATGGGAGTAAAGCAGAGCCATAGTAAATGACCATTTATTATGTGAGGCTTTTCACTAGATTGTTGTGTGGACCAGGCCAGCCAATAGGGAAGATAAAATATATACTATATAATATTCCAAATGAAAATAATATATCCATTTATATGAAACCAAAATGGAGAAAACTCTTCAGAGAGGTCTTAATACTCAAATTACTTTTCTTACAGATCATTTGTTTAGAAACTAGTGTTGGGTCAGCTAAAGCAAATGTAGAATATGCCTATTCTTTAGATGACTTTACCATGTATAAAAAGTATTATGTTATTACAGAATGTTGAAGGTGTTATCTCCTTTTGCCTGCCTTCTTCTTTGTTTATGGAGTATATAGTAAAATGGGAGCATGTCTTCCCTTGAGATTGGGGAAATTCTCAGTACACTTGGTAATGAATTTATAAATGGTGTACAGAGGTCTTGTACTTATAAGCACCAATTACATGGTTACATATAAGGTATTGGTGCCATTTTCACCTACTAAATATGCCTGCAAACAAAAGTTCCAGAAAGGTTGTTTTCAATTGACATGGATCTTTGGAGTCTTAGGAGCAACATTGCTTTCAATTACCTAAATTAGTTTTTCCATTTACTCTGCTCAAAAACCTTAGTGGAAAGACTGTTAATGGAGGCTTGATCTGACAGCTCATTCAGCCATCAAGTTCAGGAAAGGCATGTGTAGACACCTAAAAGGTCACCAATTTTCCTAAAAAATGTTACCTAGAGGTGTCTTCAGGCAAAATCATCCTCCGATCTGGTTATGTTCACTGTTTAGTTATGATGTTTAAATCTTCTTTATTTGGGTTAGATAGAAGGGGCCATGAAGAATGACACCAGGATCTTAGTTTTTACTGATGGACATATACGGAAACTAATGCCATGTGACCTTATCGGTACTTACTTGCTTTTTAATACTCAGAACAAACATCTGCCTTATGTGAAAGTGTGACATTTTAAAAACATTTAAAAGCAACATAATACTGTACACAACATTTTCCTGCTGCTTCTTTTGCATATTTTTGACCAGTTCTATGGTTTTTGAGGCCAAGAATCTTTCAATCACATTGCTTTCTTTTAGCCAGTAATCTTTCAACCTCCTTTTCCCCATTAGCCAAAAACCTTTCAGTCTCGGGTTAAAAATATTTTTTATCACCTTTGTAGTCTTATCACAGCACTGTACATCAAACCACTAAACCCAAACATCTAACTTATATAAAAGACTGTACATTATTTTATTTTAAGGAGAAACTCTTGAAGGCATTCAAGTCAGTTTTTTCTTTTTGGCAAATTAACATTACATTTTTAAAATGTAAAATAAAGCTTTTATAAATAGTTAAAACATATGTGGGCTTAATATTTAGGTGTAATAGGAATGATGATGTATTGTAATTTTTTTGTTGAGTTCTTATAAAAATAAATTGGGAATGTTTGGAAGTAGAAATACACATGCTTGTACCAAGACTGGCCCAGTGCTTTTCTTATTTCCATACAGCAGAGGTCATGTAGACTCAAAATGGCATCTCACAGTGTTCTACTCTCATATATATCCCTAAAAACATTAGGGATTATCATTAGGGATTATCAGGGAGTTACCATTCTTCTTACACAGTGGGCAAACCCAGTGCCTACCCTTCTGGTACATGAATAATTACATTTTGTAGCCACTTCAGCATTTGGATAAATTTAATTTTATGTTTTATATGGTGCCTACATTTTCTACAGCACCTGCTGCTATTTCTGCCACTGCCAAGTGGTACTCTGACCGCATGACACATCCCCTTACATGTCAGAATCCTAATATTCAGTGTTTCTATAGTCTTGAGGCTGGTCCAGTGATCGTATTATGGGAGACTCAGTCCAGGGGTATTGTGAACACTCGCAGGCTGTTGACACCCTTTTAGAGTGTAATGGGTCACAATTAGTTTTAATATAGGAGAAAGGGGGACTATAACAAATCATTTTATTTATGTTTTGCGTTAATGAAACTTTCCTGCTAATACTGGCTTACCCATGTCAGGGACAATACGGGAGAAGCCCTTTTCTCTGAATGTACAGTAGAATCTAAATAAAACATAATAAAAACATAATAAACCAAAAAAATATAAATAAATTGTAAAAAAAAAAAAACATTCATGGACCCCATTGGACCCCAGTGCAAGAACCTTTTCTAGAACCCCAGTGCAGCCAACTATGCTTTTTTAATCAGTGGGCAGGTACCGTTCAAAATCTGACTCTTGCTTAACATAAATCGAATTATATTCTTCCCTCATTTGCCTCTAATAACTAGCAAGACAAAAGCCTTGTACTAGACTTCCATTTATGAGTGTTACAGGTAAAAATCTAGCACCTGTACTGCTCTCTCCTAATGCCGTTTAATGATCCGCCATGGCGAATCACTAACGAATGATACCGATTTCTTACGGGACACAGCCAGACCTCCTGTTTGTCCTCAAAAAGAAAAAGCAAAGAAAAAACTGTACAGCACCAGTTCATTTTACTGTTGATGGAAATCATCACTTATGGCCATTTCCCACAACAATTATTGAACATGTACATAGGGTGGGGAAAAACAACATTTAAAAAGGAATAAAGATAACGCATGTATAAAAGTCTAATAAATAATTACATTGTAATGTATATAGAAAACCACACAGCACCATGATTACATTTATTTGCATCCTACTATTTAATGCTCTTGACCTGGCTTTTCAGAACAATATATTTTACATCAAGGGAGTTTTTGAAAGGTTTCAGGTACAAAGAAGAAAAGGGCACAAGTGATGAATGAATAAGATACAAGGCATTATGGGAAAAAGTACAAAGAGCCTGGACAGGCTGAGGTGGGAGTGAAAATCACAGATTTGTGAAGAAAGGCAGCAGCACAGAAAATATATCACAAGCTCAGCCACACATCCAGCACTTAACCTTTCAAATGTCAGTGATGATAAGTGTGAGGAAAAAACACAGATGTGTAATTATGAAGCTTCAAAATGCTGATTGAAATTCCTTCTTTGCCAAGCCAGAGCAACATGTGCTGTACTATTCTGTACAGAGAGAATCACAAGCAATTCATTTTTTTGGGTGAGGATGCTGCTCAGCCCTTTCTGCTGCAACTTTAATGTCTGTTAAAGTATATTACAAAATATGCTGAGTTAGGGAGCGACACTCATACTTTATGATTCATTTTGGAAAGGGGGTTTTCTGCACTTAAGGTAAATTGTGAGCCCTGAGCACTGAAGACTATGGCTAATGTTTTGCTTTTTACATTGGATGTGAAGCTTCTAAAATACACATTCTGGTTGCATGTTTTCTGAATTTACTCGGATCATTATGGAACCATTAAAAAAGTTTCCATGAGCGGTGGTCATCGGTAACTTCTCCCACTAATAGGTGGCTTCAAGACTTGTTTAGCTCTCCAAAAAATGGCCAATAAAGGTGCCTTGTATCAGACAGAATACGTAGTGAAAGCAGATTTTTAGTAACAGACACAATCTTGAAATAAGTGCTGCCTTTTCTTCTTCCTACCAAAAGTTAACAGAGTTGGTCTTTAATTCTTGATTTTCCTTGCATTCATTTGCACTAAAAAGTGTGTATGATGTCATCCCTATTTAATGTATAGCGCTGCATAATATGTTGGCGCTATATAAATCCTGTTTATTAATAATATTAATAATAATAACTGCAGCATTGAAAGGAACGGCCAGCATCGTAATTAACATTCCTATTTTATATAGAATCTTGGCCAGAACACATGAAGTTTGTATGTTCCCCCATGTTTAGTATAGACTTCTGACACCCCGGTATTCTTCTACATTACAAAACATATTGCCAGGTTAAGAGCTCTCCATCCCCCATGGTGTCCCCCTCACCCCCTAAAAAAAGAATTGTTCATAAACTATGTTAAAAACATGTCTGATACAGTATTTCATAAACAGGGTTCCTCCAGTGGTTACTAGGGGAGCAATGAGCAATCACATCTGTAGGGATGACATTCTTCCTACTGGCCAGCAATGAGGCATTCTTTCCACTAATCACCATGCTAATGTACTGTGAGCTGTGGATATAGAAATTATAGTAGGGGTTCCCTGAAGACCTGAAAGGGGTTTAAAAAATGACTACAGTATAGACATTAGATTGTTAGCTCCTCAGTGGCAGTTAGTTACGAGACTACAAAAAAGTCCTGCATACTATGTCGGCACTATATGAATACATGAAAATAATAAAAAGAAGACCAATGCTATTCCAGTATGAAATTATATAAATACACACATCACCCAATATTGGAAATTCACTTAAAAATAAAAGTATGCTTTGACTGTTTAGCAAACCATTTGGAAAGAAACATAAACTAATATATTGTCATTAGTTTAAATAAAGGATTTATTATGTTGTAAAGTTTGCTAAATAATGTAATATTTCCCAAGAAGTAAGCTTCTGTCTTTTCCAGTCTCTTTTGATGCTTTTCATCTCAGAAGAATGATAGTGTGTAATAATAGAAGTGTTTTTTGTTTTTTGCTGTATTTTCATTTTTGAGCAATTTTCTGTAGAGGTCCCCCAAACAAACCTTTTTATGTGGGATTTAGTAGGAAATCATCAGAACAACTTTGTGCAATATTATGTGTACAGTGAATGAAAAATGCTGATGGTGGTTGATGTTCTGGCAGTTGCAATGATTGTCATATTTTTAGAGAGGACATTTAGTTTTATTGCTGGACTTTTTATTGTTGTACATAGTCAAAATTTCCCAGACTTACTCATTTTTTTGCAGACGTGTTTTATGATGAAAGTTAGACCCATCTGTCTGTAAATATTCAATTAATCTCACAAAATAGAGAAATAAAACACTAAAACATAGAGATATTGGAATGTTTATATATTCCTACAGGCTTCACACTATAACATTCTAGTGTTATTCTCAATTTGGTGTATTGGAGCAGTATGTCTGTGCATGGTTCACATGTCTTCAGTGATGGTTTTAAATTTAGAAAATCTGAAAAAAGTTGCTAATGAACTTTTTTCCAATTAGTTAATGCACATAAAACACAAATGTAATGCATTCTGTACTTGTGCAGTGCACAGCAACACATGGCTGTGTTTGCCATGCATTACATTGTAGTGGATTGGTAAGATGTATTTGGGATGCTATTAACGAATTGCAACCCAGCACACCAGTGCACATACTGTGCATTGTAGTAATGCATGCATTTTAGCACTAATATTAACTAAGCAGACCTCAGTTACCACAATGCAGGGTACCAAAGCATGCACACATTGGTGTGTTGCCATTCCGTTCGTTTTGAATGGTACCGCAACACATGAAAACCCGTCATTTACATTGCAACACATCACATCAAAAAGTAATGCACTTTGCTTCATTGGAAGAACAGTGCAGGTGCATTGACTTTGCACATTATCATGCGGCATAATGTCTGTTAGCAAGCTGCACATATGTGAATGGGTTCTAAAAGTTTACTGCATCACTGTTTTGACCCTTCTCTGCAACCCATGACATGCCCCTCATACCAGAAGACACCGGGGATTTACAGCTTTACAGCATCAGAACAAAGTAATGGGAAAAAGGGAAAACAAGTGCTGCTGGTAGGGATGCCATGACATCAGCCCCCAATGGACAAAGTACTGAGGTGTGTTCCACATGTGTGTGACGTGATAATCGCATGATATGAAGCACAGGAATGAAAGATCCTGGCGGCCGACATTATTTCTTCCTGATTAAGACCTTCCAAGCTGTGACATTCTACAAATATAACACAACCACTTACTTATTGTGTTTTTTTAAAAGTGTACTTGAAGAATGAATTTTAAAGATTTTGGGACCTCATAAACAATATGTTTGCAGAATGTAGTTTTCTAAAATTGGTTTTGGGTTGCATAATGTGTTCAAAACTTTTTTTATCTGCAAACAGATACTGATTAAAAAGGTTGCAATAATATAATGTCCAATTAGAGATACATTAGAGATACCTGTCTGTTATTGTGTGTCTATATCCCTGATTGCCAGCTTAGTTCTTCTATGAGTAACAGTGCATTGCAAGGTTAGTTCAGATGACAAACAACAACAAGTAGAGTCTGATTTATTATCACTGCGATATGAGTCATCTAATAAAGGGAGTTAAAGTAAGAGAATATCTGTTTATTGTCACCACTACACCCCTGGTGACAGCTATTAAAGGGTGATGAGAACCAGGTCTGATTAACTTCCCAAACAAAGAAAGACTTTTTTTCTTTTATATTCTATCTCAGATGCAAAAAGAGAAAACTACTGGTGTTACAGTTTCTAGGCAAGTACTGAAGGAAATTCAAGTGGTGGAGATATTACACAGGCACAGGACCAGCTTTCAGCACATTGCCTTTCCATTCTCTGCCTCGTGTACCTTCATAAGTATTGCCGGTATACCTCCTTCCCTGCAGAAGAGATGTGCCCATAATACAGGAGACAAAGCAGGCCTGGTTATTATAACATGGGGTACAAGGTGGCTGCATATCAACTTCAAAAGGTTCTGGAATATGCTAAAAGAAAGAACTATTGCCTCCCTTTAAAATGTTTCCTCCGCTCCCTGTAAAGTCCTACAAATATTTGTTGATTCTGTCTGGGATGTCTGCCTAATGCAGCTTTGTGTAATTGGGAAGCAAGGGTGCTACACTACTCCTGATTTCTCATGTAGGCTGTACAGATGAATAGAAAATGTTGCAGGATTATGACTGTAAGCAATGTTAATGCTGATATGGAAGTCTATAGCTTGTCAGTCAGCACCTGGCCTCCCCACTGCTTTATGGATAGATGGTATTGTGTCTGTTGCTCCCATGATGAACTGCAGTGTCTGGGAGGGGGACCTTGTGAGACACGAATGCAGGGAGATTTGGCTTGGTAAAAACATATTTCTGTATAGTTTATGGGGTTTTTGTATAGTTTACTTTGTTAACAGTGTTTTACAGGTGTCTTTATTTGTACTTTAATGTTATTTATTTGAGCAGGCAGTGAAAAGCACACTTTTTTCTGTTAATTTCCCCTTCATTGCACAGATTTGCTTTCATGTTGTTACATTGGGCCGGATATATTAAACCTCTCCAAGGCTGGAGAGGATACACTTTTATCAGCGAATCTGGGTGATCCATCAAACCTGGAACAGATTTCTTCAAAGTAATTTGCTGCCAAATGGTGTGCATACTGGATCAGATCCATTCCAGATTTACTGTATCACCCAGCTTCGCTGATGAAAGTGTATTCTATCCAGCCTTGGAGAGCTTTAAGAAATCAGACCCATTATGTATCTGAATGGAATAAAATGACCTTTACATGACATGCCAAAGGGTTATTCCAACAAAATTTTTTAGGTATATTTGGAATCTAGTGGATTGAATCACCTAAAGGGTTCCTACACTAATTGTACACCTACAGCAACAGTGACTTTAAGAAAAGCAGGCAGTGATGGACAATTAGATACCTGCTCTCATAAAGGAGCTAAATATATCCCCAATAATAAAATAAGGAACAGCAGATGTCTTTCAGTCCAGCACTCAAGCAGAGGGCGTATAGCAATTCATATAGCTATATGAAATCTCTATGTAAATACACACATTTGCACCCTTGTTCTTTGTTAGCAACTCAAAGATGAAAATCATTGCAAAATGCATTTTTTCATACAATAATTTGGTATTTTTAATCAACCATCAACCCCAGTATGACCCAGGTGAGTATTTTCAAAAACATGACTATAATCTTCCTAACATAATATTTTAAAGTTGCAGACCATTTTTGTCTTCATGTTCTGTATCATTTTTTTTGTCATTTTATGTAAACCATTTATAGAAAGTTATCTCTTTGTTTGCTGCTATCTGACATCCAAGTCCCCTAACCTACTATGGACTTTCTATTAGAAGCTACCAAACACAAACAATTTCCTTAATCTAGGGATCATGGCAAACTTCTAAAAGTTGAATTTTTTGAATTCCTGTTTTTTACACAGGTATGTTATTTTCAGTGTATTGTAAGTAATTAGTACTGTGTTTCTTCTTTAGTAAAAGTTGAAAGAGCAATGAATGCCTTGTTGATTTGTCTTCCATCAGTATCTTCTTTACTGCTCGGATATGAAGAACCTTTGTAATCTTTGATGTGTATTACTTAAATATTGAAGCCATTAATAGTAAGAAGCTCAAAGCTGTTTAATACCATGCATGTAACAGGATTAAACCTTTATTCTGATTTCTGTGTTGCAGGCCTCATCTTCAATAAAAGAGAAACAAAAGTACGAGCCTCAGGCACCCAGGCAGGGGGTGTCACTGCCAGGATCATACGGAGGGGCCCTGCCTGTTTCTTCTGCTCATGCATCCCTGGAGGGCAAGACCAACAGCAGCCACCAGGCCTTATTGCAGCACTTACTGCTGAAAGAACAGTTGCGACAACAAAAGATTTTAGCTACAGGTATTTCAAGATTTGCTAAATGATTTTAAAAAATAGTTTATATGTGTCTCTGCTTTTTGCAATCAAAGTATTTATCTGCATAAACCAAACTAGACATGCACAGCACAACATATCTGGTTAGAAAGCGGCTGTTAAGGTATTAGGAGATTTTAAAAGCCATGGCTAGAAAATGTTATTTTTGATTTAGTGCCTTCATAGATCTGGGATTAGCATGTAGATCGGGATAAGCACAGAAATGTCAGGTTTTCTTATATTGTATTGCTCTTTGCAAGTGATTGAAAGTATTGCTTCAAGATGGTTGGCTTAGCCAGGCGACTAGCGAATCAGTTGGTGAGGTCAAAATGGAACACTTTTTTTTTTCTTACAACGTGTTTTTTTTTTTTTTACCACTGGAAGGGCACATGATGTCCCATGGTTTTGTATATTGTATATGATACTAGTGCAAATAAAAAGAATGTATTTTAAGGCTGATAAACCCCCTAAAAAAACTCTAACATGCAACAGGTCACTTATTAGTTTAACATAGTATATAGTAACATGTATAACAAAATACTTTTAATGAGATGCCAATGGGATGGTTTGGTTTTTAAATGGTGCAATACTAAACCAAAGTAAGCAAAAAAACTTAATGTATTGTTAAGGTTTATTATTGAACACTCTTGTCTTATATCTGTCCTGAATGAATATCCCACCTTGGGCACTGTATGAAGTTTGAATTCTATCCTTACATTTGTTTGGCCATCTTCCATCTGTTTTTCAACCCAAAACATATTAGAAGTTAACTAGCTCCCAACCAGCTTGACTTCTGTGTATGAACCTTCTATGCTTCCTCAGGGGAAAGAACTAAATCCCTGGGGTTATACATTCTGTAAAGCTCTTCTTAATATTGCCCCAAAACATGGAAAATAAATAAAATGATAAAAAGGAAGGTTTTATTACAGATTTATGACCGTCTCGGAAACCCATGGAAGAACTGCCAAACGTTGTGGGATTCTTGTTACGCTAAACCACATCCGATGATTCTGCTCTATACAGTCTTCCTCCATTCTCATAATTTGTTACCCAATACAGTAAACTGTTTTTGAAACACTTAAGCTGTTCCTGAAAGATGGGCTCCTTATCTCAAGTATTTTAATCCTAGCATGTAATTATGTACTTTCTTAGTTTTATGATTACCGCTGTAAAATGATTAAGCAAAAAACCTTGAATGACTTGGACTATGATTGTGTGAGTGAGACACTGCGTCATAGAGTTGCGGCAAGCATATTCAATGTGTCCTTTCTAATACGTTAGGTTACCATCTGGGTTCCATGCTTATAGCAGATCCGTTCAGAGATCACTTTAGTCCTCACATTGTCCTATCCTCTTCAAAGATGTTAGCGTGTAATGTGTTTTGACACCTACTAATGTTTAGTAATGTGTGATGAGCTTGAAGGGAATCTGTCAGGATAAATATGGAACTTGCCATGGATATCTTGTTTTTCAGGGTGCAAAATATAGAGCTGTCATATTCTTGCTGCATTGTTTTTTGAGTCACTGAACATTTGAACTTGTTAGAAAGTATGACTTGGAGTACTGTACTCAAAGATAGGAAACACTGTATTTATTATATATATAAATCATGTATTTATTTTGTTTCTTGTGTTGCCCTTATGATCACAGATTTTGGTGGCCACACTGTTTCACTACATATAACAAAATATATTACATGTCTGATGTAAAGCTGATTTTCCCACATCATAAAATATATTATCATTCCAACTTTGAACAATGTTTCTTTCATCCAAATCAGGTCTACCACCAGCAGCTGATGATGTCCCTGTTAACCCCCCCCCCCCCCATAAAGGGGGGGCCCTTTATGGGATTGTACAGTTAATCTTCTAGACATCCAGAGAAAAGTCTGACCAGTTGTTCCTTATTTTAAGTATAATAACGTTTTAGGGCCCATCCTAAGAAGAAATGCAATTTGGTCAATTACTAAAAATGTAAACCCCCTGATGAAGATCTCTGAAACGTGTTGGCTCTGTATGTGTTTTTATATATAAAATCATCACTCCGGTTGTTGCCTTTCAATAGAGTAGTGTACACAGTCTTCTCTTACAATCCAAATGGCTCAAGCATCAAGCAAGAGACGAAACAAAAAGCTGTTCTGACTATCATTAAACAAACCCCTGTGTATCCCAGGGGGCCTACAAATTTAAGCATATGTTGTATTCAGTTGCCAGTTCTAAGCTCAAGCTGAGCATCATTAAATATTTACATGCCTGTGCCTCCCTATAGGTTGTAAGAGGTGAATCTGTGCACAGTGAAATGTATTTGACATGCATGAGGCTTGCCCTTGACAATTTGGTATGTATAGTATATAACATTTACATGGTTTTTAGGGTACACAATCAAGCTGTTTTTCTAAAACGAAAATAAATGGGTAGAAATCTTGTGTTGTGTTTATTTTTTAATTTTGTAACCCTTTAAATAATAATCACCTTTTTGTCATTTTAGGTGGGGCTTCAATTCTTCATCAATCTCCACTTACAGCAAAAGATCGCGTTCCTCCAGCGGGCAGGGTGGCCCACAAATTGCCTCGGCACAGACCTCTGCACAGGACACAGTCGGCTCCGCTGCCTCACAGCACCCTGGCCCAGCTTGTCATTCAGCAGCAGCACCAGCAGTTTCTGGAGAAGCAGAAACAATATCAGCAACAAATCCAAATGAACAAAGTGAGCCCACTTTAACACAAATACCTTTACGTGCATGCTGACAAGGAATCGCTTATAATGCAGTGCACTTTTTACTATTTATTGTGGCTCTTGATGGACTAATACACCTAACATACTAGGTACCTGTGTAAAATATGCAAAATAACAACTAATATTCACCAGTGCTTATGCAAACATATCCATATCTGTGCAAAACCTTCTGATATTTGGTACTTTATTATGGACAAAATCAGCTCATCAATTGACATCATGTATTGAAATATTCCATATGGTAGTAGACTGCTCAAAGACATGTATCATTACTAAACTGAACCTGTACTTTGCCTTCAGTAGGGTTAGTGTTCACTGATCTACTAGAAATGAATTATGTAACTATTCAAGTAGCTGCTCATATGATCACACATGGTAAATAGGCAGTACAGTCTGCGCCTGTAGGGCATTCTTGCTATGTGTTGCTTAGCTGCACATACTTTTGATATTTTGTAAATAGCATGTAATGGTTGTTGCTTTAGATATATAATTTTTAACCTTATGTGTGTTTGTGTAGTCTTTGGATACCTTTCTACTGCCATACTAAGGTTAATAAAATAAAGGAAATCCCTGTACTGAGAGAAATGTGGATGCTGGAGTTGTTGGCTTCCTTCTGAAAATGAAGTTGCTTGGCTGTCTTTTTGTTTCAATGGCTTCCGTCCTTGGATGTGGTTTACTAGTGGTCAGTGATCCATCACAAGCATGCATAATCTGTGGACTTTGACTCTGGAAGTAGCCACTGGCTCAGAATAATAGCCAGACTTTCCCCTTGACCATGGCGGTGGCATACCTCTTCACATATTACCCTAAGCCCTTGATGTAAAGGGCCGCCTTTCGGCCTAAGTTATGCTATGTACACATTCTAGATATTGTTGCCCAAAATAAACATTTGTGAATGTCTTGGGTGAAAATTGTACAGCAGTCCCCTGATATCATTTTGTGTGGTGGATCATTAATTAACCAACCAAGGGTGACACTGTGATTTCCTATGGGAGGACACGGCAGGGTGCCTCCCACCCATCCTCATCCTCCTGCTTTATGTACAGCTCCCATTCTCTCTACTGTCACTATCAGAGATCAGGAAAGATTGTTTCCAGCAAAAGAAATTTGGCATGTGCACAGTCCTTTACTCTCTGTTTTAGATCGAGCCTGTTTCTTATCACTGCCAATAGAGATAAAGAGGGTGATTTACTAAAGGAATTGAGAACCTTCACACAATAAATTGTGTGACTGGCACTTCAATTATCCAATCATAACATTCAAAATAAACAGGATTTTTTTTTTCATACAATTTAATAATTTAAGTGCATAATAACACAATTTATTGTTTGAGGATTCTCAATGTATTTAGTAAATCTATAAAATAAAGAACATTATAAAAATGGTATTCTGCCTGATGCATTGATAAACACATTGAAAGATATTCCTACTTTCTATAGAGAAATCAAATAAATCTTGCAATGATTTGATATTTTCCAGCATATAGCACATAATGCATAGAGCTCCATTAGATATCTCTTTTCGTGTTGGCCTTACACAATGCAACCAATTCACCTGTGCTTTTCAATTACATTTTTACATTTTTTTTAAAGCCTAAAGCTTTAGGCTAAAAAGTAGGGTGGGGGGAGACCATTGTCTCTGCACATGGAGAGATAGAGAAGCATTAACAGAAAACTTTCACAAGAAGGCAAAACTTTTAAGCCGGGTTACTGATTTGGAGGAACATTAAACACACCAAGATTTAGGTAAAAATGTAAATGGATGTTGTATTTAGACAATATTTGTTTATCCTGAAGTTCAGCTTTATTGTTTCTTCTTTCCCTGCATTCCAAGGATTTATTATAGCACAGCTAAAAATAAGTGACATATGTTGGCCACTAGAGGGAGCATGAAAATTCCACATCTATCCCATCAGCATGTTATGAAATGCTGCTAATCAGTTTATAATTATTATTTATTTTACAGCATTATGTTATTTCATATTGTTTGTCATTAATAATAAAATAACTTCAGCTGTTTGCAGATACACAAGTTTATAACGATATTCATATATATTATATTGTTTAATAACTTTTGAACAGTTTTTGGTGTAGAAATCTTGGCATCAACGTTTTAGCCATATGAAGTTTTGTAACCAATAAATTCTACATAAGTGATTTTTCGTTTCCTGTATGTATATTGCAGTAACAGTGACATTTTGGAGTTGCAAACATTATACTTCCAATCCTAATACTAACAAATTCCCACCTAAATCCTTCCCTGTACAAAACTACCAACATGTAGGTTGCTTTCATACTGATATTCCATTTTCCAAAGTAAAACTAAAAAGCAGAAAAACTAAAATGAACAAATGCATAAAGTTGTCAGTGGGGAAGACAGCTGGCCAGTTTTAAATTCTCCATAACTATTCTGATCTCCTAATAATATTTGGTTTTAAAGCCTAACTATGAGCTAAAACTTATGTGTAGGTTTTGCACCCAATAAGATAGAGATTTGGCCTCTGTCATGTGTTTTTTTAAATTGTCTCAAAAATTAGATTTCCCCTCAGGTGAAAAAAATCTCACAGACAAATTGCAGAAAATTTAATTGCTTCAAACAGACTACAAACGTACCAGTTCGTTCATTGATGGAACTAAACTTAAATGATAAAAACATGAGAGTAGATGGGTTCTTTATTTCGGCAGCAACAGGTAATGTCCATTTTGCAATGAAATAAACTTGCCTGATTGGAATTTTTAAATTACATTTACCTGTCCCTGGTCTATTGTGGGTGTCCCCATCTTCACCCAGTTCTCTCTTTGCTTCCCTTGGCCATCCCGATTGGGCCGGCCAGAATGATGTAGCTCATTCAGAGGAATGCTGGGATACCTGACATTGTACACTGAGCTTCATGTACATTAAAGGAAAGGCAGGTAAGTTTATCTTATTGCAGATAGACTATCGCCTGTCCAATAATGAACCTTCCTGCTCTTAATATCTTTCCAATTTATTTATAGTTTTACTTTAATTTGACCTAAAAGAGTGAAAGTGATTAGGAAATGAAGACACACAGATTTCCCAGACCAGAAGATTGAAATGACAAACAATAGAAATATATGCCGATATGTAGGATAAATTCTAAAAAAAAGTTAAAATTCAGAATTTGTGATAAAAATTCGATATTAGTGCAGTTATTTCTTGTGATGTTTATTGACACAGTGGCTAAGGTCACAGGTTTGAATTTTGGCCAGGACATTGCCCGCATAGAGTTTGTATATTCTTCCCATGTTTGTGTTTATTTCCTTTGAATACTCCACCTTTACCCCCCAAAATACTGATTATTTAATACTGGTTATTTGACTCTTCTGAAATACAGTTATTAACATGACTGTGTATTCTGTAAAGTGATTTGTAATGTGTCAGTGCTATATAAATACACAATAAAAATAATACTGCTAACACTTGGAGCAGTTAGTCTCAGAGGGTGTGAGAATTTGCAATTGTGTCACCTGCTGATGTTCTTGGTATGACATTTGCCTATAGAAGGACAAAAACAAAGTGCTGCGTACTATAAAGATAATATATGCAAACCTAAAAATAGAGAATAAATCTCCCTACTCGGAACACATTTACATGTAGTCCCCGGGATACATACAAGATAGGGACTATAAGTTTGTTCTTAAGTTAAATTTGTATTTAAGTCAGAACAGGTTTATTATTTTAATAAATGCAATTAGGACAGATGTTTGTCTCCATATATTATTCAGCAGCATGGTGTCAGTTACTGTATAAATTCCTCACTGTGAGCTAATCACAAACAAAGCAAAAAAAAAAAAAGGCAAAAAAAAAAATCTTTATGGAACCTAGACATTTATTAACTTCTGGAGCAAGCTGTGCTTTGATATGCAAAAATAAACAATTGCAGAGTTTGTCTTGGTCATTAAAGAGTTACAAGAGGTTGCAGAAGAGCTCAGTCCTTAAGATCCCCCACAACCTCGGCTGTGTTTAGCAGAAGATTTCTTCTGCAAGTCATGCAAACCGCTCCCCTCAGCCCCCCCCTCCCCGTCAAGTCCTGCACACAGTGAGCAGGGAAGCCTTGTTCGTATCTAGCAGTAGTCTGTATGTAGGATGTCCTTATCACAGGGACTACCTGTATTGTCTTTTCTTCAAAAAACATGATTTGTATCCTCCTGTATATGCCATTAGGGATGAAAATTTCCCTGAACTTCCGATGGGTCCATCGGGAGATCGAGGAAATCATTACGATCCCCGGCACTAGAGCTTAATTAACCTCTAGTGCTGGGGATCACAATGGAACTGCAGATGAACTCTCAATGAAGTTTATCCATTGAAAGTTCATCTGCAGTTCAGTTCCCTCGGTCACTGGGCTAATAAGTACAGACTGGTGACTGTGGAAACTAAACTGCCGATGAACTCCATTGAAACCTCATTGAGAGTTCGCCTGCAGTCACAGCTGATATACATATCATACAGCTGTGACCGCAAAGTTCCCACGGTCACCGGGTGCTTTTTTTTTTTAAATTCGAGCTCGATCAGTGAATTTACACCATCCATTCTCCCTTACAATTTACGCAAGCGAGAGCATCTGAATTCACAGCGAGATTGGGATTTAAAAACTCCCTCTTACTATATGCCATAGTGGTACAGGTGCAAACCAGAGAAAAAAACTGCACAAAAAATGTACACATAAAGAATCACCAGAATGAACAGGCTCTGTACACTCAGCAGTGTTTAGTTATATGGGGGGGGGGGGGGGGGTGTAATGGGTGGTGTGGCGCATCCCCCGCTATAGAAAATTAAAGTGATCATCTCTGGCTGGTTATTTTAGAGATCGGCCATAGAAGATTGCTAAACAACAACAGTGGAGCACATTGTAGATTTTCAATGATGACTAATTTTCATTCATCTTAGGCAATAATTTTCTGCTTAAGCTTTAGCCTTCACAATATAGTGAATGTTGTGCATGTTGATTTTTTTTAAAAAACATCACAGAGTAACAGCAGCAAAACATTGCTGCTCATTTTGCAATGGTGGTTGGATGATAAGGGGATTGGCAACCCAGTACACTAATGTATGGCTTATCACACTACAAGATATGTGTTGTGCTGTGTCAGATTTATTCGTGGTGAGAATGAAGGTTGCCAAAGTTGAAGATGCTAATTGCCCAGCTATCATATATGGTAGTTTTGGGACGCTGATTTATTAAAGCTCTCCAAGGTGGAGAAGATACACTTTCATCGGTGAACCTGGGTAATCCAGAAAACCTGGAATGGATTTCCTAAATGTCATTTGCTATTTCTTAGCAAATGTTTTTAATTCCTGAACCAAATCCATGCCAAGTTTGCTGGATTACCCAGGTTCACTGATGAAAGTGTATCTTCTCCAGCTTTGGAGAGCTTTATTCAATCAGGCCCACTGGAAAGTATTTGACTTTTTCCAGACTTATTTCAGTGTTGCTGCATGCTTCTTCCAAGGCATGGAAAACAATGAAGCCAAAGAGAATTAACTAGAAAGCATTTTAGGGAGGTAAGCAAAGGCAATCTGTACAGATTTCTATTATTCTAATTATTTGACGTAAGAAGAGAGAGGCTGGTTTACTTAGAGCTGAGAATCTTTCCACAATATAAATTTATTTACATTATACAATATGAAAATGCTTTTAATAAATCAGCCTGAAAATTTTGGCTCTGTTAGCACAAAAAAAAGTTAAAATGATACACACGTGTACATATATTACCAGATTATCATTTTAAAACCATGTCCTCCTTTTCTATTAGTCCAGAGTCCATCTTTAACTATATTTATTTTAAAAAAACTAACTTTTCAAATGTCATCATAAAGTTTTATGATTTTGTCATTTTTTATTTTAAACTAGAAGCCCTTTCTTTTCAAGATCAGCTTTCTAATGACCTGACATTGCATGTCAAATTTTCTATGTTCCTATGCACAGAAGTCATTTGTCTGGCATTCTACATAAAGGTTATGAATTTACTCGTAGTGGACAGCTCCAATGACAGCTTTGATATGCCAACAATATTCATTGGAAGTGACTGCAATATCTCCGGAAGACGAGACTTTAGAAACTTCTTAGTTTAACTTTTTTTCTGGAAGTGTTCTTCATTTCTTAGTCTGAACTCATGGTGTGTCACTTAAAGGAAAAAAAACTTGACACTTGGCGTATATGTATTGCCAGTTGATGTTTTACCTATGGGAGCTAGACTATGTAAAACACCTTGAAAATTGTGCTGGGAATGCAAATTGTGACATTCCATCTGAGTGTGGGTGGAAGGAGCTTGCCTGACTTTATTTAAATATTAATGTTTGGAAATCTGACCTGTTCTGTTCTATTTGGAAGGCAGATTCCTGTCAGATTGATTTGGCTTAAGTGCTGGAGACAGCTGTCTTTCTTTTCTAGGAGTACTGATCACTTTTCTTCTAAACTTTACAGACTGCTTTTGGGTGACCTCATAAATATTATTTACTTTATTTTTAACAATACTTTAAGGTGCTCCTTAGTTATAACTAAAAATGATATGTAAAAATAAAATGTTTTTTTTTTGGATATAATGGAAAGAAGCTTGTATTGCCTTTAGTGCCCCCGACAGGGATATTCACCATCTCTAATTTGCCCTGGATATTGCAATTAGGCATTTTGACCAATGTTACAAGGACAGTGATGGTAAATTTAACACTTTGGATTTGTTACTGGTGCAGGAATTGGTGAAATTGTTTTCTAATCAGGATAGCTATTCTAAAGGCAGTTTTCTCTCACTTTCTATTTTTCTATTGGTTCTCAGAGATAGGGCATGAAGGGAAACAACGAACTTTGAAAAAAAACCTGACCAGGGCTTTAAATCTTTTCTGGTTTATAAAAATTCGAACAAAAATAATACAGATGTGTTTTGAGGAATCCTGCTTAGACATTCTTATTTCCTATTTATGTACTGATAGGGGATGGGGAGCTAACCTCTGTGTGTGTAGATATATAGATTCCTGCAAGCCCTAAATCTTAAAATAGAGAACAACATTATAATTATATACTGATAAGCACTATTTTATGATTCAGTGTATGTTGAACATCTCTATCTCCCCTAAGGAAGCCAGCAACTGCGTAATGCAAATTAAGACAAATTATGTTTTGCGGACTTCTATATAATCTATATTGTTATACTTAGGACGTCAATCCTGACTTAATTTCATTGATTAAATATCATGTACAACATTCCTTGTCATATAGTAAAAAACTGTTTATTATTGCCAGAAACTCCCTTGGTTTTTCTCTGTTCTATTTATTTTGTGATTTCTTATTTAGCTATAGCACCCCAGTAAACCCAGTTACTGTTCAACTAATGTTCTAGAAACCTCTGCTGTGGAGATATGTGAAACAGCTGTTGAGGTATTCCCATCCATTCACACACTAAGCTGAGATGAATGCCACTCATGGGACAATTATCTATGTACTAGTAGACTAAAGCTACGTACACACGTCTAATGGTTCTCGCCCGATAATCTGCTCAGGGCCAATATCGGGTGAGAATCTGGCGTGTGTACAGCGTCAGTCGTCCATTGTCCGAACGATCGTCCTGGCGGATCCACAGATGATAGATGACTAACAATCGTAATGCAAGAGAAGGGGGAGCGCAGCAGGGTGCCACTCCGTTGCTCTCCTTCTCCCCTCTCCATAGAGCAGAACGGTGCTGTATGTACAGGACTCTTTCATGCATCGTGCAATAATAGTCGTTGGAAAGGATTGCGAAAGATCTTTTCCAACGACTATTATTGCATGTGTGTATGCAGCTTAAGAGTGTCCACAAAACCAGCAACTCTTTATACACAGAGAAAAGTTACTGTTGTGTGTCTAATGGAAACACACACCAATCCCATCAACTGCTGACATGATTCTCAAATGCTAGTATCACTCATTGCCACACTTAAGCTGCGTACACACTTGCAATTTTTGTCGTTGGAAAGGATCTTTCACGATCCTTTCCAACGACAAGGGACTGCACAATGCATGAACGGTGCTGTACATACAGCACCGTTCATGCTCTATGGAGAGGGGAGGGGGAGAGCGACGGAGCGGCACCCTGCTGCGCGCTCTCCCCTTCCCTTTCATTAGGATCGGTCGTCGTCCATCGTCCGTGGATCCGACAGGTCGGTCGTTCGGACGATGGACGACACCGACTGTACACACGGCAGATTTTCGCCCGATATTTGGCCGATGCCGATTATCGGGCGATAAAAATCTGCCGTGTGTACGTTGCTTTAGACAGAAATGTAAGAATCTGTACGAATTCTTTACTTTCTAATACTTTCACAGAGTATCCCTCTTTCACTAGATGGTAGTTGCTGATGGTAAAAAGAAATCTTCTGCAGCTTGTTTTTACAGCAACCTTGGAAAAGATGTCCACTATCCCCTAACCAATGACAAAGTCTGAAAGGTTGTGCTGTAGGTATAGACAAGTTGGCTTATGATGCTCAACAAATACACCCTTACCAGCAGTTATACTGGGCAACTCTGTATTTTTCTAACATGATTTTACAATCTGTAAACTAACATATTCTTGCTCGGTATGACATGACTATGAATTGATAGAAAATACGGTAACTTGATTAGCCTTGATTAGAAGATTTATTGTTACAAGATAAAAAAGTTTTTTAGACTTCAAAATGTGCTGATCCAGCCATTTTAAGATCTACATTGTGGGCATTTTCATAGAGAATAGTTTCAAATAACTACTTTTTAAGAATGTACCTTTTTTACTGTGGAGGATAAAGAAAACCAATCAAATGGGTTCATAAACAGGTCACTAGGTGTTAACAGATGAACCTATATGTGGATTCCTGTGATTTCCTGTGATTGTAGCCAGCAATAGATTACTGATCTGTTGCTAAAGATCTATATAAGGAGTCTGGATCTTGTCTACAAGGAAAACTCCTGACAAAAATAAAACAGATTGAAAAAGATTCTGTCCCAAATTTAATCACCAGGTCAAAGCAATAATGTCAGATGATAGGGATTACATTTGCATTTTTACACACAAGCATCAAATGCTGAATGCAATGTCGTGCGGATTTAAATGGAAATAAAACTCTCCCTAAAGCATTCACTTTGAGTTTTACCATTCTGATTTGGTACAAAAAAGTCACACTTATGTGATAGAATGGTAATCAGCAGACTTTAGAAGTTATATTTTAGCACCAATATTTAGAAATATGCAAATTTTGTAACACAGTGGGAAAAGGTACTGAAAATGAATTATTTGTCTAATTAAAAACCTGGCAAAAAAAAAATTCTTTCTGTTCTGAAAATATGTATATTATGTTGGAAAAGACTATCAATGCTTTAAGGCATAATGTGTGGAACCAAGACATTGCCAAAATGGGGAAGGGATAAAGGGAGAAAAGGGTCCCGGGGTTTGTTAATATCATACCTAAGATTGCTGAGAGATTGGAGTTGACTGAATACAGTCCAGCAGGCAAAATACTATTCACTTCAGTTAAACCTATTTACAAAGAGAATACAAGTTCAGTAAACGGAACTGGCCAAAGGTTGCCAATATAATAAAACGTGACTATTGTCCTCCAGTTCATACACGTATACATCATATTTCCATTTCTTTCATTTCCATAAATAAACAATTACAACACATTCAGATATACAGTTATTATGTGTGAGCATGTATGACTTACCAGGCGCAATCAGTACAATATATTCATCCATCAGAACAAAATCATAGATCATTCTCAAACTCTAGCTGGGCAGTGTCTGTTCTGAGCTGCAATATTAACTTCAAAGCCAGCTGTGTGAGAAATTAGCAGATAACCCTTGCCATGGCTGTTTCCTATTAAAAGATCTTAGTTTTCAGGTCCCAAGACTTTTACTTTAACTCTTTCATTTGGTCCGGCAAAAAAAAGTGATTTATATATTCAAGAAAAATGCAGAAATACACAGAAAATATAACACATCAGACCTGACTTACTAATAGGAAATATACATAAACTGAGAAATTACTATGAAGTCAATAAACATACTTGTGTTGCAGATTCCCATGAGGATACGAATATTCACACACATACTCTTAATGCTAAAGGGTAGACTCAAGTTCAGTACATACATTTGGTCCTTATTTGGAGTTTGCATTAAAAAAACAAAAAATGTTATGTTATGCCTCAATGTAAACTTTTTCCTAGATAATGCCTAATAGGATATTTATATATTCCAAACCAGTGTTTCTCAACTTTCTTACCATGGGGGAACCCTTTAAAATAACTTTCAGGCCTTTAAGAAACCCTTATTATAATGACTACATCCACAGCTCACAGTATTAGTGTGTTGGTTCGTAGGAAGAATGCCTCTTACATTGCTGGTCAATGGGAAGAAAGTTTCTCTTACAAATAGACAAAAAGATCATTGGTATTAGTTAAACTGACCTGAGATGTGCAAACTTCTCATTGCTCAAGGAACCCCTAGTAACCCCTGGAGGAACCCCATGGTTCCACAGAACCCTGTTTGAGAAACACAGATCTAAACAATGAAAGCACTTTAAAACAAGCCCTCATTATCATTATCATCATTAAAAATTCAATTTTCTATATGGCATAGTGCCAGAAGGAGCAAAATATGTGTGCTAAAAGTAATTTGATGATAGGAGGAGAAAGTAGAGAGCAAGAAGATAACCTCATCAGTCTATTCATTCTGCAGACCAAGGTGTGAATGATGATCCCATTGTTTTCTTTAACTGTAAGTGATGTTGTTAGCTGTGTTGACCAAGCTATGTACAAGGCTAGGTACACACGTGCAATATTTGTCCTTGGAAAATGAATGATTAACGACCGATCAACAATTATTGACGAATATTTTGAACAATCATATTGTGCACAATTCTGTACATACTGAAACGATACGATAGTTCAAATATGATCCACCAATAATGTACACACACTAGATATGATCGTTGAACGGTGAACGGTGAACGGTGCAGGAAGCGATGTGTACTGGAGAAAGTGTACCGCAGAACTATCCAGGATCACTGAACGACCGTACACACAATAGATAGCGAATGATCATTGCCCAATCAGATCCGCTGGGATGGTTGTTTGTTTCCAGCCACATTCCTCGTTCATCTGCGTCGTTGCCCAGTCGTTGTACACTCTTTTGGTTAACAATTATCGGACAATTGTTTCCAACCATAATATTGCACGTGTGTATGTAGCCTTAATCTTAGGACTAGATAAACAGCAATACAATCCTTTGGCAGGTAAAATACCGCCTATATTTGGAAGAATTCACATATCTTTTTCTGTTTTTCCAATGTGAAGTTGCACCCCCTTCTGTTGTCCCTTGACATTTCCTGCTTTGTTTATGGTCTTATGTTCTGTACTTTATTGTAATTAATATTTTGGTATTGTAATACATTCTTACATTTTTTTTCCTAAAGATGCTTTCCAAATCAATTGAACAACTCCGCCAGCCTGGAAGCCATCTAGAGGAAGCTGAAGAAGAACAGCATAGTGAATATCTGATGCAAGAAGAGAAGGTTTCCTCCTCGGCTACCATGAGAAGTCACAGTAGTACTGACGTCAGAACTGAACACCTCGGACCAGTGAAGGTGAAAGAGGAGCCACCAGACAGTGACGATGAAAGCCAAACACCTCTGGAATCTCATCAGAAAACAGCTTTTGTGCAACAGGTAATAGGCACAGAATTAGCTCCAGGATTTGTTATTAAAGTTGTCCTTTAAGTGAACTTTAGGACTGATTGAGAAAAAGGAAGTTCCTTCTTTTATGTAATTAGACATTTTTTTAGCTTTAGTTCTAACTGAAGTCACAGCAACTTGCATTTTTTTATGTGGTCACCTATTATCCAGAAATCTCTGATTCTGAAATTGTTTAAAATCTAGGAAAATGTATAACAAGTTGCTTTCAGTTTAACACTGTGAACAAGCGTACAGGAGGTAAGAGCACATGGAACATAATAGCTTTGTGCTTCTGCTCCTTTATCATCCAGCCAGCAGGATGGGGGTAGGTCCTTGACCAAGCTGTATTTTTGTTTTATTTGCAATGGAGAAAGGGGAAAAACCCTTGCCTGGACTGGGCTTGCGGTAGGAGTACCTGGTTACCAGAATTGACCGTACAGAGTCACAAATCCCTTGGTGGATTTTTATGGAAATAAATTTTACTAACATTAAGAACAAGTCTAAACTTGGGGTTTAAGGGTTTGTAAATTTTTAAACATTTTTTCTAAGGACAGCTTGATACACCTTTTATTCCAATTCCTGGTTCGGTACCCAATGGTGGAACGTAATGCAAGATCTGCTGCATACCAAGACCTACTCTATATAGATTTGTGGGGGACTTCTCAGTGGGGAGAGGAAGTAGCATGTAATTGCCTTCCTTTGGCACTACCAATTGTGAAAAAGTTCCATTATCTACAAACCTCCAGATGACAACTTGAGTTACATCCTTTGGCTGTATATGTTTCTATATATTTATTGTACACTTTAGATTTCAAAAACACAAGCTAATCAAGGCTAACTTTATAAGGTATGTATGACATAAGTTTTTCTTGTATATATTTTGATCAGGCTTTAGATTACAATAAATTAAATTAACACAAAAGGTTAAACAAATTCAGTAATGTTAAATCAGTGGTTCTCACAACTTTTCACCCATCAGTTTTGGTGGAGTTGTTTTATGACCACGTAAGCAGGAGTTTTCATCATTAGTACCCTAAGTGGAACTAAACTCTAAAAATGATGACCAGGCAAATCCTTTATTGCAGACTTATAAGTGATGTCCCTTTTGCAATAAATTAACCTTACCTGTCTGTTTTAATTTTTTTTTTTAAATAGACCTGTCCCTTTTACATCACGGGTGCTTCAGTCTTTTTAAACTTAAGCCTCCAGATTTTTGGCCATCTTGATTGGCTGGGTTGGGATGATGTAAGACAAGTGCATGCGTTACTTATCCTGTTTAGAAGAGGATGGCGATCAGGCAGGTAAGCATGAATAATTGCAGAAGGGACATTGTCTGTCTCTATATGCAATAAAAGTCTTGCCTGATTACAAAATTATCAAAGTTTGACTTTAGTTCCGGGGAATATGTCAGGAGAGGATACTGTGAGCTGCTATTGCTAATTAATTTAATTCTGCGATTTATATACTTATTCTTCCTTTACCACTAA
Organism: Pyxicephalus adspersus; assembly: GCF_032062135.1. Lineage (NCBI taxonomy): Eukaryota > Metazoa > Chordata > Amphibia > Anura > Pyxicephalidae > Pyxicephalus > Pyxicephalus adspersus. Next base: position 116,203,439 of record NC_092862.1, read on the forward strand.
GTAAATCATTAAACTGGTACCATCAGGTGTATATTGGGGGTCTTCATACCTAATCCACATACTTGGTGTAGATGAGTGACTCACCAAGTTACAAAGGGGAACTAAGGACAGCTCTGGACATTTCACATTAAAGCCAGCTATGGCAGCTCTAATCTGTCCTGGCAGATTTCTTTAGACAAAAATATGAACAATTTTAGAATCTTTTGATTCCATTTTGGCAGGCAGTTATTACAGAATGTATGAATATGAAGTATGCAGTTGTTGAATAACAGTAACACACCTGCTTGAGGAGGTGGTTGTACTAAGGGGATGAAAGCTCAGTGAACCTGACTTGGCTTTAATGGAATGTTTGAAAAATCAAGTAAAACATAACATTAAAAAACAGTTAAAAAGAATCTTTATTGAACTTTTACTTTGTGAAACTGGGTGAATTAGATGGAGATAGCTTAAAAGTTAAACACACAAAACAGTAGAAATACACCATTTAGCATCATAAAATATTTTTCTGTATAAAATACAGGATACGAATTTTCCTAAACACTGTAAGATTCTAATCAGTATTCCCTGCAAGATTCTAGTTAACATGTTTGCTAACATATATGTTTTAATAAAAAGAGTCCAATGTCTAGTGTTGCACAGCGTTCCTTTATGAAGTAAACATTAAGGGACCAGAAAACCGGACAATTTGGCATATGAAAAGAGGTAAACGCCTTGTCTCTGCCATTCCTTGGGGGTTGTTATAGCTCCTTGTGGGAGGGACTCTCTTGTAAACCCCACATGATTTGATGATGTCAGGATAGCCTGTTTCAAAGTCATTTTTTAATGGCTATATTGTACCTACCACCCTTTTACGCTTCACAATATTTGATATTATCAAGATAGTCTTTTGCAACTTACTCTTATAATGGCTAGACTGGACCTATAACCTTTACCAGCATTTAAAGGAGTTCATGTGAGCAAATATGGCTGTTTGTGATACATCCACCCCATTGAATACTTTGTAATGCTTTTTAATATCATAGACTTTTTTGTGTAATATCTGACATCAGTTCAGTTTTTATCTAAAGGTGTCTTAAATATCAGTCTACAATTATTTATTTTACGCATCCATGCACACGCTATGCTTACTTAAGCTGCAAGGGGCGTTTGCTATAAGATTTCTAAGTAATGGAAATTTACAGTTTGCCTAATTTCTAATTAGGTGTTCCTTTTTATAGCTATAATTTATTTTCTGCAGAGAATCATATGTTGTATGACATATTTGCATTTTTAAAGAAATGTTTATGTTACTGGAGGCTGACGTGTTAAAATATATTCAGAAGCCTAATAGAAGATGTTCACAGTAGACAGATGTGTGAATAAGATCAGCAAACATCTGCACAGGGGAATTAGACACTTGCTTATATGAAATAGCTGCTATTCACCAACATATTGTATATATGAATGCATTTATAGTAATGCATTTAAACTAAAAAAATGTTTCAAACGCATTTTTGTTTTGGGGAAATGATGTACTACCTAAAATATACCGCCACCTTTATGAAAAAAGGAAGACATAAATAGTACATACAGCAGCCAATCACAGACTCACAATTATCTGCGTATGCCAATGTGCTGATAGCTTTTTATAAGTTGCTATATTGTACTGCAGATTTTGGCTCTTTGGGCTGTAGTTTATGAAATCATTCAACAATATATTGTCATATTTTCTTCCAGATTTTTATTTTACAAACTAGAAAAGGTCTCAATAGGAAAATTGTTGATAAAATCATTTTAATAAAAACTGTCTTTGAAAATTGCAAACTCGGGGTCACAAATACAGCTATCATTGCAGTGCCCTCCCTTTTCAACACATTAAGGGTGAATTACATCTAGGGGAACATTAAAAAGCACTTTTACATTTATTATATCTTTAGCCTTCTAATTTTTGTGCCAACAGTCCTCCAAAGCCATTGAGTTTTGAAACTTTCTCCATTAGTCCTACACATTCAAATACAGTGCAGGATCAGTGGTCCGGCATTGTACGTAAGGGCATTGAGTTCACCATTCGTTCACCATCCAGAACATTGAAGGAAGAAGGAAAATGTCAAATTTTGGGGGAAAAAGTGCTACAGTTTTATTTGAAGTTCCCCTAGATGAGGGTCTTTATCCGGGAGCTTGCTTTAAGAGACAATCCCATGTAAATATTTATCTCTTGTTTTTTCTTTTTGGAAGCTCAGTTTTTGCCAACAATTTTCTAGCCGCAAAGAATTGAAATATGTGTAGAAGTATGGAAACATTTTGCTCACTCCTAATTAAAGTGTAGTAATTTTTATTATGAAACTTGAATTTGGGGTATATTGTAAATTTCAGGCCATACCCATATATGTAATAATGAAATGGATCATTTATCACAGGTAATTATTTTTCTGTAATTCACATTGAGATAAAATAATACAGGTAAAACAAATCACTGGTTGCATCCAATGAAATCATACATTTTCCACTGTGTATATTACATTTATTCTGTTGTATTTATTTTCACCTTTAGTGGTGATTCTGTGTTTTATGTTTGTAAATAGATTTTGTTTATGTTATTTTTACTTTATGTTATTTTGTTAATTTGAAAATAAAGTTTTACCTTGTTTTTTAATGTATTTTTGATCTGTTGTTTGTTTATTTTTGTAATCATGCTTGGGTAGTTGTACATCTCAGTAATATAATAATACCCATTGCTACTTAGGAGACTATATAAAACATTTATTTATCTTATTTTTGGTAAATATGTCATATTCTTGCTGGTATTGTCCAATTTGTATTTACAGATTATTTCTTTAGTTGACCAACCTGTATACTATATACTGGCCTAATGTACTATGTTAGAGAATGTTACCTGCAAAACTAATATCCACTTGGCTTTGTAATCAATATAGGACTCTTCTAGTACTATAAATGCACACTCAAATGCAAGGAAAGTGAAAAATAATAATACTATATATATAAAACAGCTTCACCTAAGTTTGGTTCTCATTCCCTCTGGTAAAGCTATATTCACTTTGAATATTCAAGTTATACCAGAAACAAAAAATGCATTGAAAGAGTAAAGTTATACTTTATTTGTTAACCTACATTCACATGTACATTTTCTTTTTAACCCATGTGAGAGCAGCAAGATGACTAAGTTAAAAAAAAAACGTGTGGTTAAAAGGTTATCTACAAAGCAGGATAGGACACATAAACACATCCAATGCAAAAAGTGAACCAGAGCTATATAACAACTATTAAAACACCACCCACATCAAACTTGCCTAAATCCAAAGACAAGGATATGCAAATGTTGTCCATATACAAGAGCCATGTATTGTTTTTTTTATTTCTTTGATGTCTTTTGTGTTTATTTATTTTTAAATCTATCCATTAATCCGACTACATAACCTCTGCCTCTCTTTGCAGATATTTCCCGTGTAGTAGACCAATCACTGTTGCTTTCTTGTCCTGTGCAGGGTGACTGGTCTTGTATCCGCCCCTTCTAAAGTTTTATTTTATTGCAGGCAGCTGATAGTAGGTGGCCCCTCCCTGGCACAGTAATAATGTCATTGTCACTTTTAGAAGATAATACTTATCCCACGGGAAAGATTACTTGTCAGTGGTGGACATAGCCACAGTGCCCCCCCCACCCACCGATGAACTAATTTAGGGTCCCCGTGGGGGTTCATTTTGGCTGGGGAGAGTCCAGGGCCCTGAAACAGTGGCTTACTTTGCACCGCCTTATGTCTGCCCATGATTCCCATTCCTCAGACACAACAAGAATAGAGATAAAATCTACCAATCATCTCTCAGACAGTTGTCCCCACCACAGGTTAGAACAATTTCCCTGTTCCGGAGACAGCTTAAAATTTCGATTTACAATATTGCTGTAAAGCATAATCCACAGTATATAACTAACTCTTATGAAGATTCTTGGAATGAACTTCTCATTTTGCTTTTTGATAAATATTAAATTTTGAGATGCTATGGGATTAATTTACTAAGACACAGAGGCTGTTTGCTTAGCTAAAGCAATGCTGGTATATACTTTAAACCATTTTACTTACAAAATCATTTACATAGCCCAAAGAAATCAAATAGAATTTTTTTGGCGAGAACATGATTGATTGATTATAGTGATACAATACTTTACCGTATATACTAAGCCTAGAGAACATTTGCTTTGCAAATTAAATATTCTCAATGCCTTTCATAATCAAACTACACTAGCACCCCCCCCCCCCAGTGTATTCTAACTGATAACAGTATTACTACTACTTGGCTATTATCTCATGCCAGTGGTTATATAGCAGAGGCCTGCAAAGAAAATGACAGCAAAATAATAAGTGAACAATTCAAGAAACATGTTTTATTCCTTTTGTGAATCAACCCCAGAGTATTAGCCAGAAATCTACTGAAAGGTCCCTTGTGTACTATGGGCCTGATTTATTAAAGCTTCCCATAGTTGGAGAAGATACACTTTCATCAGTGAACCTGGTTAATCCAGCAAACCTGAGAAAACAAATAGAAAATGACTTTTAAGAAATTAATTCCAGGTTTTCTGTATCACACAAGTTCACTGAGGAAAGTGTATCTTGTCAAACTATGGAGAGCTTTATTAAATCAGGCCCTGTGTGTCATGAAAAACGCCAATAGAGCTGTTACAGTAAAATACACATAACCATCAAAGCCAATGAGTAAATATAAATATATACAGAGAAGCTTTTCCCCAAGGGTTTAAATCTCTTTTCTGTACGGGAGTAAAATCTAAACAAGAGTTCTACCCTTTGCCATTCTATCAAAAGCCCCCAAAAATGACATCCACTTTTACTATTGCTACATGGGACTGAATATGAGGGATTTGGTTTGGGCCGAACACACAGGATGCACTCCAGGCTGGATATCAATCACTGGAAACTCTAGATAGTCTCACTAACATTCCTCTACTAGGAACACATATTTTACAAAAAATTTGACTTGTTTTAAAGACTGTACTTTACTTTATCTCAGCTAAAATATGCTATACTTATATTAGGGTTCAAAAGTAATTTGTGGGATTTGGCACTATTGTTAGAGCAAAGTATTTTTTTAATGATTTGGTTTCTTTTTCGGCTGTTTATAGGCACATACCAACTTCGGCTAATAGTAAAACCAATCTTGATCCTAATCTGAATAATTCAGACCTATGTGTGCTTGCCAATAATTTAGGGCCCAATGAGGACATTTCACCAGGAATAAGTGTATTTGCCTGGTTTCAGTTTGCAAAAACTTTTTCAAATCTTACTTGAGGTTTACCAACTTTGCAGGGAACCCTACTGAAGTCTATGGGATGGTGAATTTTGGTAATACATTCTGGCCAATTGTAGAGCTAATAAGCAAGCTATTGTCAAGCAAACGTTATTGGAAGTTGAGCAGTGGCATGGGGGCATGGACATGCAGCAATTCCCAAATATATGAGTCTTTCCACACCTTCTGTCAGATTGACCTAACAGATCCAGCAACTGACAATATAGCTGCTGGGAGCCTATCCTTCCTTTTATAGGAAGGTGACAAGGGTATTCATTTTTTAACATTATTGGTTTTTGTGACTCTGGGGCAAAAGCTATGCACTGGATTTTAAGGTTGTTCCATATTTTTGGCAGCAGACCTGCAAACTTTTTGGCCACATTTGCAATACCGGAACTTCACAAATCCCAGGGATTCTCTGCTAACCCATAGCAGCAGCAAACCTGAACCCTAAACCCCTATTTACCACCACCCTTTCTATCTCTTTTGTTAAATTTCTTTTCACTTGCACTGGTGGCTAAAAATCATTTAATTTAAAGACTGTTAACAGTCCTAATAGCAAAAATAAACAACATAACTAATCATAGTTTCCTTTAAATTTGGTAACCATTTGTCCAGTGCTGAAAGAATTTTATTTAATAAGCCCAGAAGGCATAAACAAATTAAAACTGCATGTAATTTAGGTAGCCCTATGCAATGTCAAAAGTTAGTGTACTTACGACTTTTTATGTGCACTATATAAACACAAACTTTGGCACATTTCTTAAGCCTGGGACTTCTCACTGGACCAATTTAACATAAAAGATTTACTGTTACAGTTTGTGTGTGGCCAGGGAATGTCATATGGAAAACATGTTTCCTGTTATTTAATTTAATTACTGGAATCACGTGCCAGCCTCAGGCATGTCAGTTCCAGCCTCTAAAGCTCTTTGTCTTACAAAGGGATGGACAATATTGTGCCTTTGTTTTGCTGCCCGCAAGCCTCAGAAGAAGCCTTTTATTTCTTGCCTGTTTGTTTTACCAAAACAGAAGATTTTGGAATTATTTGGCCAAACGCTTTGACCTTTGTATGCTCCACATGAAGAAATGTGTACTAAATATAGCACTATACCCACACATTTCTATTGTAAAAGTTCACTGAAACAGCTTTTTTGTCCCCGTTCTGTTCGGTGTCATAAATCCCCCTCTGGCACTATCAGTGTCCATGTAGAGTAGGTGTGCAAAATAAAGTGTTATAAATTGTGAATAAATAAAATCTTAGAGCATTTAACTAATGTAGCAAAAACTGTATATAAAAAACATTTCTTTCTTTTATGTCACAAAGACCTGGCTTAATGATGTATTATAAATGATTGTACATCAAACCTTCAGTATAGCCTTTTATCACACAAGATGCAGCCCATTTTGCCAGTGAAAAGTCATCACTAAGCATACAAGTGGTCATCACATGTCAGCTAGTAATAGAAAAGTGATCATGAATAAATCAGCTTAAATGAACCCGTGGACTGTGGATATTTACATCATCCTAAAACCGATCTAAACCTAGAAGTAAAAAATAAAACAGAAACATTTGCTGATCAAGGGACAGCCTAGGTCCCTTCTGCAATAAAAAACTTACCTGACTGATTATTTACTGATCTTCTCTTGAGCATACAATGAGCTGCCATGCACAACTCGGTATAGGATGTTGGCATAACTGGCTGGCAGGAATGAATAAACTCACTTGTGTGGGAGTTACATCATTCCAGCCTGGCCAATCAAGATAACCAAAGATTCTGAACCTGGGTGAAAGTTTGGGCACTGGAGAAGGGGCAAGATAGGTGAATTCACTTACAGGCCGGTAAATGTATTTTTACATAGCCGGTCCCTTCTGCAACAAAAAACCTGCCTGCTCACAATTGTATTTATTTTTAGGTTTAGTTCCACTTGAACAGGTAATGATACCGAAGTCCATATTTACATAATAAACCATATCAAGCTTTGAGTTTACTTCCATAGAAAATCAATGCATACACCTGGGATGGACTTTTTACAGACTTAGATTCTCTTTATAAAATAAATAGGACCACAGGAAAAAAAATACTTTTGGAGAAAAACATGGAGCTTGTAGTCTTTGAATTCTGTAACTGTCAGTTGCATTGAGAGGAATCTTGAATATTATTATCACACAATATTTATATTGCGCCATCATATTACACAGCTTTTACAAAGTCCATAGTCATATCACAATTTAATGCCCCTACCATAGTCATATGTCGTTAACCCCAAATAAGCCTAAAAACCAAACTGGATGTTTTTGGAATGTGGGAGGAAACTACACAAACTCCATGCTGATGTTGTCCTGGCTAAGATTTCAACCCAGGACTGCAAAAGCCAGAGTGCTAACCACTGAGCCACCGTGCTGTTTTGTGTTTCAGGTACCAAATAGCCCCCTTTGCTTTTCCTAAAAACTCTGACTGGACTATTTATTGCCATGGTAATGCTACATAAAAGTTAGGCAAATAGTATATTTGCAGTAAAAATGGCTGGGGACTTGCATACCACCATGCATACCTATAGCAACATGACCTCAGACTTTAGCATTGTATAGGCTGAAAAGATGTTACCTAATTGTGCAAACTTTGGTTTGGCTAGCAAAAGTTTACTCCATTAAAGGAGACCCTGTTACAAGCATTCCTTTAAGATTTTTAGGCTTTTAGGATATCTGTGTAAACATCCAAAATCCTGGGACAGTTGCTAAACAGCACCATCTTTATTGTGGTATCAGCTATGTAATAAGACCCAGCTCATCTTTTACCAAGTTCAAAGACACATTGTAGGTGAATACACAATTGTTTCGGGAAAGTAAAATATTTTAAATAAGCATTTAAAATACTTGATTTTGATGACTTGACTTGATTTGTGCTTTTACTGTAATTTTTCAAGTTGGCGACTTGCCCATTCCGAGCAAAGCACCGTTTACTTCCATGCTCTCCTCCCCAGCTGCACATAATCATCTTACCTTTGCTCCCCTGCCGCTCTGTCCAGCCTGCATGAGCAAAGCAGAGGTTTTCCTTACAGTAAAATACAGCTGTGTATGCATGGGCATAAAAACTAAGATTAAAACATAGCAGTATACTTAAGACTTTACATTAGAATAATGCACAAATGATGATAATTAGCCAGCCATGATTCTAGACTTACTCATAGGAAATGCTCATTTTTGTTTGAGTGCAATCATTACTTAGATCCTGAAATAAGATGCATTCCCTGTGCCAAGCGCAGATATCAAGATTAAAGAGGTAATGCTAACTGCTTGGATGCTTGTGTTATGAATAGTACCTTTTATTGTACTTTGTGCCAGTTTTTCTCTGGGGCATTTGCAAGGCTTTTAAAGAGCAGAACAAATGAGACAACGGACAAGTAGTTCATACAAAACAGAACCAGCAAAAAAATAAGATTCTCTCAGCCTAAAATATGACGACAAGCTGTTTTATGGTGATAATGCTACTCCGTGGCTGCCATGCTGTTGGCAGACTCATGTCTTGGATCCTCAAAATATCTAATGCAATCTGTAGTGTTTAATATATATTATTTACTTTTTATGTAGGGGACTAAAAGGTACCATTTTGCTTTTATTTCTAAGTAAATATGAAATATTACAGAATTATATTCCATGTTCACCATTGGGCCAGGTAACTTTGGGGAAGGGGGTGGTTCAGAGTCCTCTGATTGCAGTGCTTTGCTCTTAATTTTGTGAATAGGATGTATTTTGCAGGCCTGACTTTACAGTAGCTGTGTGCCTATAACTAGAAGAGGCACATTTTTCCTTTTAAATCATCATCCATCTTATACAGGATTATTTATACATTCCCAAAGCCACATTAGGATCAGGAAAACAGGAAAAAAGTTATGTGTAAAAAAAGTGCATAGAACTTTTACTGTTGTACCAATGGTGTAGATGTAGATGTGCCTACAGAATTCAGTGATTAAATCTGACCCTAGTATTTGATTTTCTGGCTCTATTGGGAACACACACCTGATTAAACCAAAAGAGGGATGAATACACCCCATTCCCTCTGTTTGCTCATATGAAACCGGATGAAGTTCTAGGAAGAAGCAGTTAACAAGTCAGCAGCTGTTGTGGAGCTTTCTGATTAGAAAGCCCAGCATGCTCTGCAAGAAAATTAGTGAACATGTTAGAATTCCAAGATTTATTCTACCTATAAATCAAATCTGATGAAATATAAAAGACTAGTTAGTCACTATATGTCAGCTATATGTCATATATATGTCAGCTACAACTCAAAATTAAATCTGCAAAATTAAAACCAAAGCCGCATACACACGTGCAATAATAGTCGTTGGAAAGGATCTTTTACGATCTTTTCCAATGACTAGCACTGCACGATGCGTGAATGAGTGCTGTACATACAGCACTGTTCTGCTTCATGGAGAGGGGAGGGGGAGAATGACGGAGCTGCACCCTGCTGCGCGCTCTCCCCCTTTCTCTTGGATTAGGATCGTTAGTTGTCCATCGTCCATGGATCCACCAGGACGGTCGTTTGGACGATAGACGACTGGCGCTGTACACGCCAGATTCTCAACCGATAGCCGATTATCAGGCGAGAACCATTGGACATGTGTACGTAGCTTAAGGACTAACAGTACTTGATATTGGCAACTAGTGCCCACATACCAAAACTCTGTATGTTGATTGTGATAAAAACAGTAACATTTATATTATACAATATCATTAAAATAAGCAATAAAGCAGATACATTTATCCAACACATACACTTTTAAAAATAAAGAGGAAGAAAAGACTGGGTTTTTTTGGCAAACAAAATTGTATTAAGGTAAGTTATATTCAACATCATATAAGGCACATTAGTTTGTTCATAATACAAGTGAACAACTTAAGTAGGTTGATCCCGAGTTAATGTTACTGGGATGAAAAAACCTATATCCTAGACACAGATATCCCTGATTACAAAAGTATTGTTGTCATTATTAACATTTCACATCCTGATGCGTTTCACCTATCAGCTTCTTCAGGGGAACTTTTACGATGAACAATATGCATTTTACATGATAGTAAGACAACTCCCCACAGGGATTCCAATGTGTTGTGCACAAAGAAAATCACTTTAGGGGAGTTGTGTAAGTTCCCAAGTAATAACGTAACTTAAGAAAGTAGCAGGATACTGCAGAGCAGACAAGATGATGTTCGTGTCAGAAGCTAGTGTCTAGTAAATTGGCTTTTTCATCATCCCAGTGACATTAACTCGGAATCAACCTACTTAAGTTGTTCATGTATATTATGAATAAACTAATGTGTTTTATATGGTGTTGATAAAAAACTTACCTTAATACAATTTTGTTTGACAAAAAACCCAATCTTGTCTTTCTCTTTATTTTCATGTATTCCCACTAGTGGGGTTGGCCAACTATGACGTGTCACAATATTAGAGGATAAGTACCTTTTTTACCTTTCTGCCGTACACTTCGGAAATCCGGAAATCTTTTATACTTATAACAATCCATTGACAATAAAAAAACAATGTAAAGTAACATTAGTCCTTGGTATAAATTTTTCAGATCTGATGAAACCAAAACTATTTCTTTTTTGCTTTGTATGGTATGTGGTAGTAAGCCAATGCTTATCCTTGGTAGATATGATTATGTATTAGAAGCTTTTTGCATTTTTAAAGAAATCCTGGTAATCTGTCTTTATGTCTAAAGTCCATACAGCAAGCACCTTGATAGCTTCTTTACATTGCATCCATCAAGCTTCAGCCGAGCCTCTCCCATGTTTGGTTTTGCATATTGACCAAAAATTGTTATCGGTCAGAAGAAAGGTGTGGGGTGTGAGCAAATAGGTCAAAGCCCAGCAACAGAATCTGTCTGTGGTCATTATTTTCATATTGGACCATATTGGGTTTTGAAGATGTTTTTTGTACAGACACCGAGTCACTTTATAAAGTAAAAGGGTCCACAATAAAAAATCCTTTTAGAGAAAAACATGGCGGCTGTAGGCTTCTCATTCTGCAACTGTTAGTTGCATTGATGTCATGTTGATCTTCTTACTGACCCATAAATGGAATGCAGATTTGTAACTTCTCTTACTTTCTAAATTTGAATGCTTGTTTTCAGGCCAGTGACTTTCAAATCCTTAAAGCAGTGCAGAGCCCTCCAATTCCAGTCCTCAGGGACCACACACAGGCCAGGATTTTTCATATAAACAATATTTTTGTGATTTTTTTTGTAAACCCTGCTAAGTTTTCTGCTGGAATACAAACAATTTGAGCAGATTCTGGTCCCAGGGACAGGAGTTGGACACCCCTGATTTACTGACTGCATTAGTTTGCCAGCTAAGTACATTTTCTGAAAGTACAGACAAATCCCTAACCTATTGTGTACTGCACTGAATACCCAAACAATATTCTGAAAACCCAAACAATATTCCTCTTAGAGATGAGAAAGAAAAGGTGTTTGTAATCCAAATCTGGTGACAATATGACCAAAAATACAGCGTTGTGGGAGAGGTGTTCTACTGGCAGGTTTACTAAGTGAAAATAAAACAAATGCAGCCACCAAATCTGGTCCAAGTTGCAATATATAAGATGAATATTCTTGGGTTTTGATACAATTTGGAACCAAATCTAGCCAGGTTCTTTTTACAGAGGACACAAGCAAATTTTCTTCTGCAAAAGGGTACACTTACCTGCCTTATTCAAATTTTGCTGGCATCTTCACCTGATCCTGTTTGCATTCTTGATTGACCAGACCTTACTTCCCACACATGCATATGGCAATTTATTCATTCCCAGCAGCCAGCTATTCTGGGATTATACACAAGCTTTGCATGACCAGTGCTCAGTGTACGTTATAGAGAAGAGTTCCAACAAGCAGGTAAGTATGCTTTATTGCAGACTAGACATCACTTGTCCCTTGTACAATACAGAACCTGACTGCTTGCAATCTTTTTTTTTTCTCCAATTTTTAGTATAGATTTGTGTTAGGTATATGTGGTCTTCATCAAAGCAGGCCAAGCAGAAACCGTGGACAACCAATCAGAATCCATCCTATTACAGTCCATACTATCAAGCTGTTTGGTACTTTGCACCATCTTTTTACATTGCCATTTTCCTTTTCAATATGAGCAGATGCATTGTACATAAAAAACACACATAAAAAAATCCCTAGGAGATTCTTTAAATTGTAGTTACGTTCTTTACATAATAATAATCGGCATTGGCTTTATGACTTTTTTTATGATTGAGAATTTCTCTGACCGGATCTGCAAACGACTCTGGTGACCAAATTAGATAGCAGCTGATTGCTGGGTAACGTAGCAGCTGAGAATACTAGTGAGGCATGGCAAATCTCTGGAGGATGTACAGGCCATAAGCATAGCACATTAATCACGTATATCTACTGTATCATATTGCTTAATTAGCATAGCGCTCCCACAAAACACCAAACTAAGTGTTTAAACAGGTGTATGACATGCTACTAAATGTTCCTCGGGATATACATGAGCACATTGGTCTTTTCTTTATTCCACCAAATTATGTATTTTTTTCTATTTTTGCACTCATGTCATTAATCTTAGGAAGAAACTAATACAAAAGCTAATGCATGGTCCAAAGCTGGGGATGTAAGCAAATATTATTTGTAACATCCTCATCAGATGGAAGAGTTATATTTGGTATCACAGCAGTAACATGTTGGGTTTTGGATGTTTTATACCTGAATATTATTATTATTATTATTATTATTAATAATAATAAAAATAATAATAATAATAATAAACAGTATTTATATAGCACAAACATGTTACGCAGCGCTGTACATTAAATAGGGGTTGCAAATAACAGACAGATACAAACAGTGACACAGGAGGGGAGGACCCTGCCCCGAAGAGCTTACAATCTAAGTGGTGGGGGTAGTTGCACAAAATAGGAGGGAAGATAAAGAATGGTGGGAAGTAGTGAGGGTTGTAAGTGAGAGAAGAAGATAGGCAAGTTTGAAAAGAGGGGGATATAGAATATAAAGAATGTTTATAAAAGGATTGATTGATCGATTGTAGAATAAGGTGCCAAATCTTCTTGACACCACGTTTTACCTAAAAGTTATTTTTGATAAAACTGGAATTCAATGGTCTTATTATTATCTTGTTATCATTATTTTAAAAATATTGGCAACGTTGGGGGACCACTGTACACATACTTTATTTTTGCTTGTCGTCCACAATCCTTCTACCCAAGAAGAAAGGTCATGCAAGTCTCAGGCAAGAATCTAGCATGTCACAGTGATCTCTTGATGTTGTTCATCAGACAGCCCTGTTGAATTGATGATCAATTGAAACAATCATCAGTGTGTTTACATGGCTTTAAAAATGTTTCAGGTGATGGGGTTGATTTGCTACAGGCATACAGGTTCTTTATATAGCAAAGTGATATTTCACTTAGTAAAGGGGATGAAGTTCTGCTGACTTTAATATCCAATCATTTCCTTGCCTTTGATTGCGTATTCTTCATAAGGTGAACTCTTACTACATTAACTTAGCTAAGTGGAATATCCCTTGCTAGATGATAATATATAAGGTGATAAACACCCCCGATGTATGAAGTTGTGGCTGTTGTGCAATTGTGGTACAATTAAATGTTTTTTTTTTTGCTTTGTCATCATTTAATAGAATTATATTATCATATAATCTCTTAAAACATTATGTTCTTGGTAAAATAGGCATATTTGTGCTGACTTAAATAGTCCAATAATGTTTACTCCTTTTGAAGTTAATTGCAAATTCAAATTAAAAAGTAAAAAATTGCTTTGCAAATTTTCTTTACTTCTTAATATCAGATAGTAAATCAGGATGCAAATACTATAAAAGACCATGATGAGAAGTGAAGAACACAAAGAGTAGAGTGATAATTTAATCAATTGCTGCTAAGCATTCACCACCTAATCAATGGGATTGGCTACCTTGTCAATTCAGCAAGGGATAATTACTTAGCTCAGTGAATGTGGTAATAGTTCACTTTGCAAAGAATACCCAATCATATTCAAGACAAATAATGCATTTTTTTGCTAGCACATGATAGTAAGGCAGCTGTGTTTTAAATCATTCATAAAGCTAGGTGTTTGCAAGATTATAATTCACTTTGCTAAGTGAACAGCCTAAACTTCTTTTAATATACCAACTCCAATGCCTTAATCCAAGCATGACAATTTCCAGAAGCCCAATAAACCATCTATCACTCTCCAAAACAGCTGAGATCATCAATTTTAGTCTCCCATTCATTAAAGTATTTAGGTTTGCTATGTACTGTGCACCAATGCATGTTGTAGTCTCATTTGAATTTATTTATGAATTAAAAGCAAAAACTTTGTACACAATGTCTAACACATTCTGCATTCTTTTCCACATTCTTTCCACAACTTCCACCTTTATGTAGAGTCCAAAGCTAGAAAAATGAAATGTGTGATCTGAGGGTATTGTAGAATTTGTATCATGACAGGATCAAATGAGAATGAATCATTTCTTTAGCGTGCAAGAAAACGGTGTAGAGCGAGACAGGAATTAGCCAGTGACGGATATATCTACCTAGCGAAGGTCAATTATGCAGCTGTGCTTGAAGGCATTTCAGTGGGGGGTTTAAACAGGATGTCAGGAGTCAGGGGCACTCAAAGAGTCATACATTTTGGGAAAAAGATTGTTTTCTAAAATACTAATGTGTCTTACAAAAAATGTGCCTTAGAAATAGTTCACATATCACACAAATGTTTAAATGGCTCTGATGCAATTTCTATATAACACAATAAATGTAAATGTTTTCTTGTTTGTGTTTCTAGATTTATAAAAAATATTTTATGAATTTAATACAACTTTTTATAATGTTAAAGCAGAACTATAGTTCCGCAAGGAAAATTTGCAATCAGGCAGGTTGTATATTGTAGAAGGGATAGGTGATGTCCCTTCTACAATAAAACACGCTGATATTCATGTTTGCAATCTTCTTTCCCAAATACACAAAGCTGTGCATGTCAATGCAGGATGCCAGGATATGCCAGGATCCCAACCTGGGCAATTATGATAGCGGAAGATCAGCAACCTGGAAGAGAAGTTGTTGGCACCTATGATGAAACAGGGACAGGTGAGGGTATTTAAAAAGTGCAACCAGGCAAGTAAGGTTATTTTATTGCAGAAAGGAAATCACCTGTCCCTTCTACAATGAAGGACCTACCTAGTTACCTAGTAAGAGTTTAGTTCCCCCCTCAGGCATTACCTTCCCTAGTGTCGGACCTGTGGCCCCCTGTGTATATATTAGGGTGTCTTCTTCTAGTGTGGTTTGGTTTTTATCTCTTCACACTACTTTACTCGCTTTGCACTATGCAATTAGAAAATGTGTGAATCTTGGATGAAACGACCGATCAATACCTCTATAGTCTATAACAGTTTTCTGCAGCATTACATAAACCTAATATAATGTGCAGCCCTATTTTGACTTCAGGGGCCACAACTGAGCCAGCAATAAGTTGACCTCCACTGCTCTAATACTACCGTCTAAGACGGTTGATTTACTAAAGCAGTGGTCGCCAACCTTTTTGGGCCTACATACCACTAAACTCAGGAACTCCGGACCACGCATGCACGGGGAGCAGTGTGTCACTCAAAGGGTAAGAAACTTCCCCCATAGTGATGTCATGATGCCAGAACCCACCCACTCCATCGCAAGTCTGAGCCTGCAATGGGAGAGTGTGTGGGTTGTGTCCAGAGACGCGGCCCTGAGCCTGCAATGTCTCCGGGAGATTTGGTCTGCGGCTCTGGCAGGTGCTCCCCCCAAGCGGGGTCCTTCTCTTCACTCCTTTGGGGGGCTCATCGGACAGAGCCGCTGACCACCAAAATTTTCCAGCAGACCACCGGTTGGCTATCACTGTACTAAAGCAGACATTTTTACTCTGGTTTAATGTTTGCTTTCATTCTCAATTGAGGCAAAACAATAAAAGATTTTGCTTTGACTGATTGGGTGTTTATAGTGAATACAGTTTCAGAGGACCAGAGCAAATATTTAACCCTTAGTAAAAACATTTCTAAATCTTGGATAAAGTGTGGATTAGTAAATTCAGCCCCTAACAACCATTAGCCAAATGGACTTCTGCCAGCACTCTAGTTAATAACCGGCAAGAAATCTGTTGCTTAGGTTCCCCATAGCCTCTCCGCTTGTCAAAGTAATCTCCATTTGTGACCACAGAAAAAAAGAAAAACAATCTAAAATTATTTGCATAAGAAAAAATAATAAAGAACATTTGTCACAGTAAATCATTACAATAAATGAAAAATGAAATAAATGTCTTCACTTAGTGTTGCTGTGACCTCTTTAATGAACATTTTCATGTTGTATGTTTATAATAGAGATTCAGAATATCATAAAGAAATCTAATCAATTAATTACAGAATATCCAAATACTCAGTGCAAGATTGTATGCAATAACCTGTATGCACACAAATGCCATTTCCATTCACACCTGGTTGTCAGGTGCATGTTTAAGCAATCAGGAGCTTTTAAAAAACAAAAATGACCAATTCGTTTTTTTGCTTAGATGCAACGTTGGTTATGACCGCTAGGTGGTGCCCCTATTGATCTAGATACAGCAACTTGCTTATAGTGCTGAAACATATATCACAGACAATAGAATGCAGAATATATTTAGATGACTTGTCATACTTGCATTACAATGTTTTACTCTCTTGTGCAATACTTTTGAATCATATTAGAAAGAAACAAGACAGAAAAAAGAACTGAATTACTAAACAAATAGTCTGTTTATTTAGTAAAGTAAATTATACCTTAGATTAATGAATAGGGTGAAGTTGTGCAGACTGACATGCGATTTAGTATTCCTTGCAAATTTAAATTTCATTTAATTCACTAACCAAATCATAGTTTAATACTAGGCAATTAAATCAATATAGAAAAATAAAGCAAATCACACATACACAAGCTGCCTACAACAATTGAGATTGATACTTTGTTTTTGTGCAATCAATATACAGAATTGAGGTCCATTTACTGACACTTTAATGTTACTCGCATTTCAACTGTCAAATCAAATTCATTTCTCTTTGATTCGAGTTTACAATGCAGAACATCTTTTTTTTTTATTATTCAGAAATACAATTACATATTCCTAATATTTGTTTCCCATAGCTCCAAGCAGCATAGCTATATTTACTATTACAGTGCTTTGGGGCCAGTGCCCAGGGCAGCAGATTAAAAAAGACCATTAGCGAGTTTCACAATATAAAAACTGTGATTACATTTTTTAAATGTTGTTGTTATATTTTGGCAACCGCTGAGTATTTGTAGCTAAATTCAGTTGGGAAACTAAACGGGAGGGAGGGGCGGGGGGTATAGAAATTATCTTATTGGTCTTATTAGCTTATGAAACCATATGTCCTTCCTCTTCAAAAGTAGCAATCTATGTAGAACAGACTCAATCTGCCTCCAATAAGTAACTCTATTAATAATTTTATTCATATAATTGTATGGGACAGGGGTTGTGGCTTTAATTAGGGAACTATTATAAAACATTTTTGCCTTTCTCTGGAATAACTGCACATATAGATTTCTATGTATATTATGTAGGTTTTCTAGTATGTAATTTACTTCCTCTGTATCAAATTTGCATTTACTTTTCTATTTTGAATATGCTGGTTCATAGTGTGTTTTATTTCCCTAGTGGTTGAACTCAATGAACTTCTGTCTTTATTCAACCTAACTATAAAACTAAGATAACTGCATAGGACAAGGCATTGCCATTAAAGGGTCCAGCTGTTCCTTGCTGCAAACACTTCCTATTCTTTTTGTCTTTTACACACTTTATTGTACTAATGCCATGGATGCAAAGTACAATCATTAGCCAAACATGACCCCTTCCCTATGATTAATGGTGGTGAAACGCGCCAGTGGAGAAATTATGTTTGGTTGAGGATTGTGATTTATTATTCATGTCTGCAGTGAGCGGGAGCTCTGTTCTTTGCTTTTTGGGGTACAGATGGATCCCTGAAGCCAGATACAGAGTCTGTTCGAACAGCCCTGAAAAGGAGAATGGATAACACCAGGTAAATTACACTGGACTGAAAGCAGTGATGACAATGTGGGTACTGGGAACTGAAAATTTAGTTTCATCGCTGGTATTTCTAGAACTCAATTCTATAACTAAAGCTACATACACACGTCTAATGCTTCTGGTCTGATAATCGTCTCAGGGCCGATATTGGACGAAAATCTGACGTGTGTACAGTGCCCGTCGTCCATCGCCCGAACGGCCGTCCTGGCGGATCCACAGACGATGGAATGACAAATGATCCTAATGCAAGGGAAGAGGGAGAGAGCGCAGCGGGTTGCCGCTCTGTTGTTTTCCCCCCCTGCCCTCTCCATAGAGCAGATCGGTGCTGTATGTACAGCACTCGTTCATGCACTGTGCAGTGCTTAATCGTTGGAAAGGATTGTGAAAGATCCTTTCCAACTACAATTATTGCATGTGTGTACCTAGCTTAGGATATATTGAGTAGATATAAGCTAACCTTGTGTAAACTTACTACTCTCCTTTAAACTTTTTACAACTTTCTTTAACTTCATTATTACTATAGGATCAAATACTTAACAGTTTCTTGCTTTTCATGGATAAATCAATGTATTTGAAGACATGAACCCTTTTCTCTGAAGCATGTTGAATGAAGCTGGTGAACAAGAATTTAATAATCCTTTTTAGCTATATAGCAATTGCATGATAATTTGTATGACATAGAGGATTTGTGTAATTTGTCTATGTAGAAATGTAATAATAGGGCACACTAGTAACAGGTGTATGGTCGGTTTTCTGCCCTTGCTAATCCATTTAATCTTCCACTGAAACCAGAAGAAGTTTGGGACAGGTGGTTTTCTTGCAACCTATCAAATAATTCCTTTTTTCTTTAATCATTTATTAGACTCTGTTATGTTAGCAAATTAGCTCAAAAGGCACTTGGTGATCCTAATAATTCCAGATGAAGAAAACTCTTCTATACCATTAAAGCCGGCCATTTAGAACCAAAACCAAACGCTTGGACTGGTATGGCTGTATCCTTTGAAGTCATTGAACAGACTGTATTTATTTAGGAAGGTAAAGCATTAGGGCATAGATGGGTTCAGAGCCAAGGAGCCCCAGTATATTTGTTAGGCATCCTTACTTTGTTTATAGTTTTAGATCAGCCAATAAAAAATGTTCTTAATTCATTTACACCTGTTGAAACCACTTGGTTGATACAAAATCCAGTTTCAAAATATCTATATTTTCATTTTTTTGTAAAACAGTTTTTATTGTTGTAATATAATGTTTGTGTACTCCTGGCATTAAGGCTAGGTACATGCATGCAATAATTGTTGTTAGAAAACGAATGACTAACGGCAGATCAACGATTATTCACAATTATTTGTTGTTGTTCAAATATTAACCAACAATAATGTACACACACTAGATGTGATCGTTTGAACGATGCAGGAAGTGACATGTATAGGAGAAAGTGTACCACAGAACCATCAACAATCACTAAAAAGAGCGTACACACAATAGATAGCGAACGATCATCGCCAAACTGTACCACCAGGATGGTCGTTCATTTCCAGTGCCTCATTCATCGGCGATGTTGGCCTGTCATTGCGCCTGTTATTGATTGTCAAACAATCGGTTGGTATTCGTTTGTTTCCGTATTGCAAGTGAGTGTGTAGCCTAAAGCCAGCTCCAACCAAACCATTTTGTTTTAAATGCAAAGTAATAATAACATTTCTCCACTGCAAACCATTAGAGAGTTAGACAGTATTTTTAGTGATGACATTTTGGGACTTTTGACAATTATTTTACTGCTGTCTTAGTGATAACTGCACCATTTTTTTCCATGGACATCACAGAATTAAAAAAAAATTGAATTGTAACTCTTGTATACCCTATTCATAAGAAAACTAATTTCTTTAAGATTAAGGAAAATAGAAAATTAAAAATTCTAAAACTAGTTGTTGGAGGGAAATATTTTTTAACAGATCTATATTTTAAAGTCTAAAGTGTATTTAGGTTTGATCATTTGGAAGTACAAAGTGCCCCTACAACAGACAATCCCACATTTCAAGATGATAAAAAGACCAAACTCCATTTCAAGTCAATATAAGTGTAGACCAACCCTCTTCCAATTCTCAAATGTTTACCTGCCACCTACAGAACTCTTAAGGGTATGTTCAAACTGGAAATTAGGGTGTGGTGCAACCACTGCCTTCCTATGCCAGTGAACTGCTGCCTCAGGGGAAATGCTACAAGTAACTTCTATCCCTGACAGCCTGTTAGGAGGCGCTCTTTAGGCTTAAGATCCCAGGCGATGCCCCACCACAGGAGGGCGCATACAGTCTATTCCCTCCAGCGGTTGCACTCACGGTAACACAGGGGTGTTATGATTAGTGCTCCGAGGATTGTAGCATCCCTGTTTCCCTGTAGCTGGATTTTTTCCCTCGGCATCCTCTGCACTGAGGCTGCACAGCAAAGTGGAATTTGAGCTGTGTTGCAGCTGATTAGCAGGTTCCTGTGTAACCCTATGCTGTCATTGGCTGCTGGGTCTTTATAGCCTCTTTGCTTCCAGTCATCTGTGCCTATTATAGCGTTAGCTGGGCTTATCTGTGCTAGGGTTATTTTGAGTGTTCTCTGTTGCTGACCATTGCCTGTTCCTGACTTTCTGTTTGAACAAAGCCTGGACGGACCTTTGCCTGTGACCCCGACTTTGCTTGTGTCATTCCATTGTACCTCTCTTGGTGGACTAATCTCTTGTGCATCAAATCCTGGGGGCAACCGAGTGCTGGGAGACGCAACCAGTGTCCCGAGGGTGAGCGGGGGCTGCTATAGGTGAAGACTGCAGCGTTAGATTGGGGGATTGGTTTCTGGGGAATATTGGTACTGACCAGGCCTTACACAGCCCTATAGAAATAAATGGAAGCAGCAGTAAGTGGTACCAGTACCAGTCACTGCTCCTCACTGTCAAATCTGCAGATGCTGGTTATTTACTAACAGATCATGGAACTGACGGTGATGGTGCTAGTCGCTGGGAGTCACATGAGATTGTTTGATCCCGGGGCAGGTCTGAACCTACCCTTACCATAACGACCAGCTTTACCTTATTTGGGCAAAGCCAATCCTACTCCAAAAAACTACACCAATTAGCGTGATTAACACCCCAACTTGGAGGTATCCATGCTTTCAGAAGTTTTTTAAACTGTAATTTCCTAATAAAATTATATAACAAAACATATACTGTGCACCCCTCCAAGTCTGCTGAACATGATTAAATATATCAATTTTTATTTAAAGTTGTAATTGCCAACATTTTCAATATCTCCAAACACTGTTTAGTAATTGCATGGCATTTCACTGTGTTATATGCAAACAGTCAAATATGTAATTAAAGAGTCAGTCTTCTACTCTAATCTGCTGTTCACTCAGGGGAATAGATTTTTTCCTTTTAAATAAAATATGATTGAAATGGCCTTTGAAGATAATTTGTAGAGAAAAAGCGCTCTCCACCCTCTCCGTGGCTAACCACAACCTCTGAAAGGTTAGCAAGAGTACGTCTGAGCCACAGATGGAGGCAAATATTTATACCTAGAGAATGATGGACCTTGCAGGAAACCTGAAGTGTAGACGAGAGCACGGGGGTGAAGGAATACTGAAGCAATATTATTGCCGTTCTGTAGAACCTGTTTCTTGTTTAGAATGCTGGTATTTATCATTTAGACTCTAGTGGGGATATATTTAACTTGTCCCAATGAGGAACCTACATTTGGTTTAAGCACACAAAATGAATTAATTAGGTGATGTTGTGATGTAAAATGAGAGAAAAGGACAATTTGTATTTGTTACCTAAAACAACCAATAGGACTCCAGCTGTTGTTTTTCTACAAGTTAATTAATTGGTTTTCATTGAAAAAAAAATCTATTATTTTTTCAAGATCTATTTATAAAACAGGGAATCTGACAATCATTCCCTCAAACATTAATTATTGTCATTGTCATTGATCAACACATGGACCTGGAAGGAAATAAGGAATGATTGAGGGAATGTCAAATGTCCTTTTTTATCATCAGACCCCTGTGATTATATATTTAAAATATTCCCCAAAATGTATGTATCAGAAATATAAGAACTTTGCAAATAAGGATAACATTGTAAAAAAAAAAAAAAAAAAAAAACAGAAATGTGAGGGACATGCTTCCTAACTTCAATGATTTACTCGAAAACTTTAAAGAAAGTTGTAAAGGAAAACCTACAAGCAGATATACAACAACATATTTAAAAAAAATATTTTTGGACAAAACTAGAATAAGTTATATATTTCTGTCTTTTAGTTCTGTATGGACACTGTTTAGTCTACACATTATCTGCACTTTCTACATCTTAGTTCCGGAGCTGTTGTATTGAGGTAAAGTCATATTGTAAAGGGACAAAATTACTGTATATACTCAGGTATACACCAAGATTTTTTTTTTTACCTGAAAATGCCATTAGCAAGAGAATCCCGGTTTATATTCAGGTCAAACCACTAGATGACGCTGCATCCTCATGCACAGTGTACAACAAACTCTTGGCATATGAGACATTTTTAGATATTTTTATGTACTATATGGGAGGGCACATTATCATTTACGGGTGATGATAAAACATCTTTTAAGAGCAAGTGATCCATCATAACCAACTCAAAAGTAGAAAATACCTTAACCTGTAAAAAGAAAGATAGACTGAGCCAAGATGATTTTAAAATTTTCCCCTTTTGAAATAAAGTTTTAGAAATAAGACATCATAAATGTATTTATTCGATACAACTTTATTGGCACTTTGTTGTCTACTGGTTCGACTGTTAGCAATGACAACTGCATTTTGTGGTCTAGGTCTATAATTGAGTCAATGGGCCTGATTTATTAAAGCTCTCTAACGCTGGAGAGAGTTCACTTTCATAAGTAAAGCTGGGTGATCATGCAAATGGATTTCTTAAAAGTAATTTGTTATTTGCTAGCAAATGCCTATTCCAGGTGTGCTGGATCACCCAGCTTCACTGACGAAAGTGTATCCTCTCCAGCCTTGGAAAGCTTTATTAAATCAGGCACAATGGCTTTTTTTGTTTTCTTTAGGCGAAAGTAGGTTATATTTAGGTTTTTTATTCGGAGCATTGTATATACTGTATTCATCTTCTCCTTGCCTTTGATGTCTGGGTAAACATCACCAGGCTGTATAGCCATAACTAGGAAGGAAGACTGTGGACATCTCATATCATGGCACTATACCAAATTGCAATTCATATCATGGAGTGGGCGCAGCCAAGCTCTCTGCACTAGAACATAAAACAGGTGATATGTTTACTCAGTGGTTTTAGAAATTATTTGTTTATACAAAGTCTACTTGGTAATACAGGTAGTTCTAATAAAACTTTGGACTCTTACCAATCCTATAAAGAATGATTCTTTGCAAGTGCCATGCTACTGTGCTGACTCGAGATCCGGCATTGCTTACATTTTCACTTCACATTTTTTAATTTTTTTTAGAGATATATTAAAAAGCAGCTTTAGCAGCCAAAACTGCACCTCTGCTTTAGTGGGTGGCTTATGTGCTCCGTGGCCACAGATATATAAAAGAAAATAACTTTTGATGGAATGGCCAACTATTTGAGGTGAGGGAAGCATTAAAAGATTCCTGGTAATTGCTCGAGTCTTGAATTAAGTACTCGCAAAGGAGGAAAAAAAATCCGGAAAATTCCATGATGAAGTGAAACAGATCAATTCATGAACAAATTTTGAGGTTTGTCACCTTGAAAACGAGATTTACTGACACAAAGCTGCGGTCATTTTAGTGTTTAGCTGGGCTTTTTTAAGGACACGGAGGAGCAGAAAAACATAAAACATTTACTAAGGAACACGGCTTTGGCCGCAAACATGCTGGGTTTGGCTGAGCATGCAATATTGTTGCTTACCCTTAAATCTTTTCAACAAGGCATTTTCTTAAGTCTGCAGCGCTGGGCAATATTTATATTAAACCGAGATATAAAGGTAGGATATAATGACCTACTTCAGTCCGCATTATGTTAATCGGTCTTTTTTTTAAGTACATGTAAACCTTACCTGAATGATACTTAGTCTGTTTATCAACGTATTCACCCAAAATTTAAACAACTTTAGCCAAGATTTAACCATTTTTAATCATAAAATGAGTCCTGGGAGAAAGTTGTATGAATCTAAAAATAAAACATAATAACCAGGTGCTTACTACATGGATGTATAACTGGCTTTTTGCATAGTTTTATTAAATTTTTTTAGTTTGAATATTACAGGTTGAATATTTGCAGGTTCTTCTTGTGTTTGTGTGGGTTTCCTCCCACATCCCAAAAACATCACAATTAAGTTAATTTGCTTTCCCCAAAAATTGCCCTTAGACCTTCCTAATGACATATGACTATGGTATGACTATGGTAGGGACATCAGATTGTGAGCCCCTTTGAGGGACAGCAAGTGACATGACTATGGACTTTGTACAGTGCTCACTGATATGATAATGCTATATAAATACTGTGTAATAATAATAATAATAGTAATATTAAGAGCAGGCAACAATTGGAAGACAGGGACAAATGTCTCAATGTGTATATGCACAAAAAAACCCCACAAAAATACATTGTCACAGCCCAAAGTGTGGATCCGGTCTCCTGAAATCAGACAAAGTACAATTGGGGAGCAAACATCCAAAACACAGGAACCCATAGTTAGTAAAAAAGGAGCATTGGATGTCAGGAACCTACCTCCCTTTGTGATGTGGAGATGTGCATATACAGGATTGATTTTCTATATACATGAGTATGTATGGCAAACTGATTGCTTAAAGCCCTTTTCTGAGAACAATGTCAAACCTGTCAACCTCTCCATTCCTTAGAGGTCGAAAAAAAAAAATCAACTGCTTTTTCTGCACTTTATTTTAGTGTGGAGGTGGAAAAGACTTCCTCAGGTTAGAGCTATTCTATGACTGGTGACCAGATGACCGCAAGAAAAGAATTGGAGAAGTGGCAGAAAAAATGTATTAAGCAGAGATTCACAGAAAATAGAATGTATGAAGCAGTAGTAGGGAGATCCTTGCACTGCAGGTCCTCAGTACAGCTTTCTCTCCAGCAAAGAGAACAGAAAGAAGCACAGTAGGAATATCAAACCTCTACAGCAAATCTTTATTTTTTTGTGTTCAGGCTCATTTTAAATGTTAGTATTATGTGAGATACCCTTTAAAGTGTCAGCAGACTACAACTGGTAATTTATAATCCAAATAGAGGTTATCAAGTACATAATGCACATTTCAGGCAGTACTGTCTTCCAATTAGTACTACAGTCTTAGATAAAATAAACAGGTCTAAAAGGTTCATTTTATCCCCCTCCAGATACTAATTAATATATTTATAATATTTTGTCTGACTGTTATTTTTGAAGCACACTCAATAAATTTTAAATGCATAAAAGCAAATTAAAAACCTTCATTTGACAAGCATAAATGAATTGATTAAACTATTTTGCTTCCCAGCCACATTTTGTATTTATTTGTTTTCTGCCAGTATAGTAGATGAATAATGATTATGAACACGAAGTTCTGGTTTAGTCACCCCGCTAAAGGCTTTCCAAAAAATCAATTTTTTTTATCATGCTATAGAGAGTCTTAACAAAAAGAACACACAACTGCTTCTAAAACAAAATCAAAGTGTTGTTAAACTGTTTTTAAACACAGATTTAGAGAATCAAATTGAGGGTAATAACCTAGTAGCCAATGAAAGCAAAAAGTTCTGGAATGTTGCTAACCAACTGCTTGCAAATCATCCAAGCATAACATCTTGAATTGCTGGCGCTGTAATAAATTACCAAGCTTGCTTTTGCATTTACAAGAAAAAACATCGGAATAGTCAAACTACAGCATTGAAACAGAAATATGGCATTTCTAATACGTGATGTGTTGGGAATTTCTGACTGTGGTGTAGTCAGTGGGAATAAAAAAAATCAGACCCAGTTATGTTATATAACACTGACTGGTTGCATCAGGCTCGCTGTCATCCTAAAGCTACATACACACTTCCAATTATTATCGTTGGAAAACGAACGACGAACGTTCATGCACGATAAATTTGAACGATCGTATAGCACCGATCCTGCACATAGAGTTAACGACACGATCGTTCGTAGATATTGTACACACAATAGATACGATCGTTTGAGCGATAGAGGAACTATGTGCACGACAGGAAAGTGAACGGACGTTCGTTCATCACGCATGCTCTGAACATGGACGATCAACGAACGACCGTACACACGAACGATGTTCAACGATCGTCGCCCAATCCGATCCGCCGGTCCGGTCGTTCGTTTCCAGCGACTTTCCTCGTTCGTCGGCGTCGTTGGTTACTTTTTTACGAACGATTTTTTGCCCAATCGATCGTTCGTCGTTCGATTGGAACGATAAAAATTGGAAGTGTGTACGCACCTTAAAGGTGAGGCGTAAACTGACAATAGACCATATTGGGCCACCTCTTGGTTCCCTGGAACCCATGATAATCAAATGATGCAGTATATTCCATCCTGTACATATATAAACCCCAAACATGTAACATATTGCAGCTGTATATCCCCTAGGCGGATCTGTTTTTTTTTTTATTAATTTCATTTTTTTTACCAGGTAATTCTCCCAGTACTACACATTCACCTGACAACAGAACGATCAGAAGTTCAGATACCTTTGCCTCGCCTCTATATATGTAGAGAAAAGAGGACAATAGTATTTGATAGCATAAAGTTATCAGCTCTCAAGATTTCAGGCAAGATCAGCAGATATCTTCTTTTAAAAAAGCAAACATAACAAAAATGTTTTCAATGGTGGCTTGAAAACATAAAAGTTTACAATAAGTTCACAAAAACATTTTGCCTAACTAAACTGTATAGAGTGGGACATGATGGCAAACAAGAGGAAAATATATTTAGGATGTACATACATACCTAACGGCTCATTCGCACTTTGCATTTTAATGAACATGGCATCAGGCAGGTCCTTATTGCAGAAAGGGACAACACTTCTGTGATAAGCATTCTTACCTGCCCGATCGCCACCCATCTGTCAAAATTTGAATGCACAGCTCTGCGTTCATTGACAGTATTAGATGCGGGTTGCAGGAACTTAATAATTAAGTTATGTCATCCTGCCCCACCCAATGAAGATGGGTGAAGATCGAAATGCCAAAGAGAAGAAGAGAGAGGATTGGATTTTATAAATATATAAAATTATAAAAAATTATAAAATTATTAAAATTTTATAAATTAGCCCATTAATTGTGTTTTTTTCCACCTGTTTCGTTTAGTAAACTGATTTCAATAACAAGATTAAAAAAAAAATCTCATTGCTACAATTTACAATTCCTATTTTTCCTGTTGACCACTATCAGGGGACTACCTTTACTTTGGAAAGATTATTTTTTACTTCTTGCTGTGTCTTCATGACAAGAAGAAAACATTTCCCCAATGTGGCAAACAAAACACTAATTCATCCAAAATGAAAATACGTTTTTTTCCTGAGTTATACTTTTATTATAGATTCTTTTTGAACCTTTTCTATCCCTTTATCGCTGAAACACATACATTGTTAATGCAATGAGTGATTTGTTTTACCCTAAAATTGTGGGGACAACCTGTAAAGCAAACACAAACAATGCAAAGGTTGCTGTTGTCATCAAAGGCAATAAAAGACAAGAGGGACAAAACGGTCTTGAGCACCCTCATCTATACACTTGTCCACTTTGGCTGTGCAGCAATGTATTTATATCCTCTGTCTAGTTGTTCTTTGAAATGCTAATGAGATAAAAGACAGAGGAGAAAGGTGCTCTGAGAGCTTCCAAGGGTCAAGAAGTGGTCAAGGGCTGGTTTATATCAAATTCTGATGGTTGCACTTGATAAGATGTGTTAAGAGGCACATGACATACACTCCTAAAAGGGGAAAAAGTCTGAAAGTGAGTTTAGAAAATCTCCCCATTGAATAGTTTGTAAGATTGCCTATTGAAAGCAGAGAGGTGATTTATGTTCCTGTCTGTCCTGGAGTTCATCTTCTATGGTAGACTCCCTTCATCCTGATATACGTAGATGAATTAAAAGAAAAAGTAATAGAGGAAACTACATTAGAGGGGATCTTAGTCTTCACATAAACAGGGCTTGGCCTTCAAAGCCTTCTTATCTTCTAAAAATAAAGATAAATGACTTGAGATTAGTGGCAAATCTGAGCCATGTATAAGTGTATTGAGCGGCCGTACTCCTGTGTCAGACAGTATATGGATGTTTTGCTCTGGATGGAACCTGGACAGTACTGAGATTACCCTGTATAAATAAAATAGTCATTAATAAAACGTCATTAAAGAAAAAATACAATTTAACAGAAATCTATAAATGTATATATTATTTATTAATTTACAACTGCAGAATATTTCAATACATCGAGCCCTCAACAGTGCATTAACATTACCCTGAAAGCTTTACAAAAAGTACACACAGGCAATATTTGTGGTTGGAAAGGATCTTTCACAATCCTTTTCAATGACGAACAACTGCATGATGCATGAACGAGTCCTGTTCATACAGCAGCGTTCTGCTCTATGGAGAGGGGAGGGAGGAGAACGATGGAGCGACACTCTGCTGTGCTCTCTCCCCTTCACTTTCATTACAATCGTTCCTTGACCGTCGTCCATGGACAGTCTTCCGGACAACAAGCAGAAGATTATCATCAGCCTTGAGGTGAATATCAGACGTGAATCATCTGCCGTGTGTACGTAGCCTTAAGGTGCGTACACACTTCCAATTTTTATCGTTCCAATCGAACGACGAACGATCGATTGGGCAAAAAATCGTTCGTAAAAAAGTAACCAACGACGCCGACGAACGAGGAAAGTCGCTGGAAACGAACGACCGGACCGGCGGATCGGATTGGACGACGATCGTTGAACATCGTTCGTGTGTACGGTCGTTCGTTGATCGTCCATGTTCAGAGCATGCGTGATGAACGAACGTCCGTTCACTTTCCTGTCGTGCACATAGTTCCTCTATCGCTTAAACGATCGTATCTATTGTGTGTACAATATCTATGAACGATCGTGTCGTTACCTCTATGTGCAGGATCGGTGCTATACGATCGTTCGTGTATATCGTGCAGGAACGTTCGTCGTTCGTTTTCCGACGATAATAATTGGAAGTGTGTACGTAGCTTTAGCCTCTGATTCGTATCAGAGGTTTCAAATACCATTTCGGATATCTATACATTAATCGTGTAATTATAGAAGTACTTCGAATTTGAGCATGTTCACACCTGCTGCTTGATTGCTCAATTGGTTGGTTCAAAAAGAACCAGAATTTGCACATTTCATATCTGGGGACAGTAAACGGTATTAGTACTAGTACCAGTCACTACAGACCTTATTCATTCCCTTTCGAGGGCTGCCATGGGGTGATGCTACATCTGACTTGCTGTAGCTTCTAGTGCACACTGTGAGTAACAGAGAATATTCTGCTAAAGTAAAGAAATTAAACTCAGTCATACCTGTAAAAGAAATCTCTGAATTTCATTTTTTATTGCTAACCATTCCACTGTATTTTGAAACAAAAAATCTTTTTTTCAGAAATCTGAAGAAAAATGTGCACTTCTAGGAGAATGAATCTCCAAGGTCATCCACAGTGCTTGCTGATATCTGGTTTTTGCTGTTTTTTATGCCTTGTCAATGTATGATATTACATCAGCCTCTACCTTGTATACAAGAAGTTGAAACTTTTCAAATATGATCAATCTGCAATGATGATCGGAATGGATAATCCCCATCGATAATCGATAATTTAAATAATCTATTTAGCGTTTGTATGTTTAGAATTGCTGTATGCAAAAAGAAAAAAAAATCTAAATCTATAGAGAGTAGGGATGGCTCACTTAGCAAACTCAATATTTGCTGGGCTTAGTATATAATAATAATAATAAGCTTTGTTCAATTTACTAAACTAATCACCAGTAAAAATTTCCCATTTTTTTTTCTCTTACATACAACTGGATATTAACATGGGAACATGTTCACAAACTTTTCACAAAACTTTTACTTGCAACATGCACATAGGCTTTGTAAGGGGAACATTCACCTTGCAAAGCGAACAGATTTAGCAAATCAATAAAAAAAGATCTTTCCGCGAAAGTTAATAATCTGCATTTTTTTCTAAGTTGAAAGGAACATTTGCAAAATACCTTCCCTTTCTAATTCCTCAAAAATGCACGGGATAATTAAATTAAATTACACCATTTTTATCTGCAGAAAAATCAGAACTGTTTCCTTTCTCTTTGTGTTTACTTTCCTCCAGTAGCTGACATCAAACTGTTTTGTGGAATGCTTGGCCTAAATAAGTTATGCTTAACTCAATATCTAATATAAATAGCCCTGGGGAAATCCAGCCATACAATGATAAAGCTTGAGTTTCTCTTACTAGTGCGCCACACTTTGCTAATATTGTATTTCTCTAATCACCAATCTTTATATGCCTTCCTGACCCTGAGCTCTCTGTCCAAATAACTGTGTATTGGTATCAAAGGCCCGTGTCACTGAAAGAGTGAATGGCTTTCATTTTTTTCCAAAATCTTCCGGAGGTTGGCATCTGCAAAGAATTAGCCCATTTCTTTTTTTTTTCTCTTTCTCTCCCGCTGCCTCCTGGTCAGAGCCCTCATCCAGTGGAAGTTGCATTTTCTGGAGTGAGGTCACTGTGGTTACAAATAACTGGACATTGTAATTTATGTGGAATCAAGCTGTTTTCTTAAATTAGCCCAGTTTTGAAATCAGGGCTTTCATGCCCTGCACAACATGACATCGATGAATTTTCCGTAGACGATTCTGTGATTTATTAAGAAAAACATGGAGTTCCGAGAGATAATAAATAGTAGCAAATAGACATAAATTCCATAATAGATGTATCTGGCATGCAGAATGGTAAATTAAATGTTAGTTAGAAGGTTAGCCCTAGGTTAGCAATAGGTTATGTATTTATGGTTGTAAAGTAGCTGAATATTTGCATATATTCAGAGTGCATTGAGCAATATTTTGGTATAGACATAAATGTCAATTTTATTTTAGGCTTTTTTTACACAGCTTATATACTCCAACATATGGGTCCATACGTACTCCAACATATGGGGCTGATTTGATAAAGCTCCCCAAGACTGGAGAAGATAGACTGTCATGGGAAATACTGGGTGATCCAACCAACCTGGAATGGATTTCCTAAAAATAAATTGCTGTTAGTTGGCAAATGTTTTCAATCCTGGACCAGATCTATTTCATGTTTGCTGGATCACCCAGGTTACCCCATCAACTAATAGCACTTTATTTTTAAGAAAACCCATTCCAGGTTTGCTGGATCACACAGGATCTTCCATGATAGTGTACCTTTTCTAGTCTTGAAGAGCTTTAATAAACCAGTCCTATTATCTTCTCAATAGTTGTGATGTGGTAGGGCGATTCCAAGTTAAATTTAAAATCATACAGTGTTCACACAATAGCTGTTTGTTGTACCTGGAGATATTTATAATTTGTGATAATTCTGCAGCTTGGTCCTGGTACTTTACCGCACTTCAGCACAATTTTCATTTTAGTAAATTAGGTTGACTGTGTGTAAACATTGAATAATAACCAAGTAAATAATGACTGTATACACACAAATCAATGTATTATAAAATGACCATATTTACGGTGTAATCAGCTTATTGATACATAAGAGTAGTACATTGATACAGTGCTGTCACTGCATAAAAGTAAATTCCTCTAAAATCTAGTTGGACACCAACTTCATTTTTATATTAAACATTGAAGGCCAATATTTTATTTCCTGAATCTTTTCAAATAGAAACATGGTAGACATTTAGGCACATCCAATCCATGCTAGCATTAATAAAATCCAGCCTAATACAGCTGAAAGTCATCAGCACCAGAATAAATTATTAAAATTTAAAAATGGGTTAATGTATAAAAAAACAGATATGTACTTGTAAATAGCAGTGTATGTATGTAATGTTATAAAAATTAATAAAGCATTTCATGACTTCTCTCTGTTTTCCAGACCTCTCCTACAGGTAGCAAAGCAGTGGTGCCTTATGTAATTTCATTCACCCAATGGTCCATTACATCTTGCTATTAAATTGTATTAAAACTTCATGGAACATTTAGCCCCAGAATACATGCTTCTGAACATTTCCTGCTACAAACCTCTTCCACAAAACTTGCAATGAGCATAACAGTTAGTAAACCAATAACCTAAATGTTTAACTGAAAATGAAGCAATTAGAAAAACAGAAGCATTCCAACCCAAATATACCATAGTAAGTATGGTAAAAATGTAAGGCAAGCGTTGTCCATTTGTCATATCTAGAGCATAAAATATTCTTTGCATGATGCTATATACAGTGGCCACTGGATTGGTCTTGCCAAAATACAGAAAGTTTGCCCGTGCATGGGTTTTGGGCTACAAATCATTGCTATAATGTCCTCAGAAGAAAGATGAGACCTTAGGAGCAGTGGTGATTTGTAACATAGGCAGAATGACCAACAGCCTGAAGCCCCAAATTCCAGGGGGGGCATGAGGATGCTAGGGAAGTTCTGCATTTCAGTGCAGTACACAGTAGGCCTCTTTTATTAAACCTCTCCAAGGCTGGAGAAGATACACTTTCGTCAGGGAAGCTGGAATGGATCTTATCCAGGATTGAAAATATTTGCTAGCAAATAGCAAATGACTTTGAAGAAATCCATTCTGGGTTTGCTGAATCACCCAGATTCACTGATGAAAGTTTATCCTCTCCAGCATTGGAGAGCTTTAATATATCAGGTCAAGTAAGTCAATTGCAGCATTGGCAGCCTTTGCATTACCATGGTATATTAAAATTCAAATCCAAATCCTGTAAAAAAAGTTTTAATAACTCACGGTATTAGCAAGTTATTAGTAAATTATTAGCAAAAAAAAAAAAAACCTTGAACATCATTTCTTATGCATGATCAAAATAACTGAGTGTGGGGCCAAAAACGTGAACACACCCTAGAGCTCACAATACACTTCATCCACCACTACATTTAAGATTTTTTTATAGTCCTCTGTGTGCTGATCGATCGGATGACCATTCACTTTCACCATCAATAGGCGATATAAAAAAACAACATCCCAAATGTTTGCATCTGCCCAATACAACCTAATGAAACATCTTTTACATTAGTTTCTTAAGGAGGTTGGAGCCCCTGCCCTAAGCTTGGGTTACAATATTGAAAATGTGATCAAATCTGTGCAGAGTTGCTACGGATGGGTTTCCAGGCCATTGTCAGGCAGTTTCTGTATAGTTTTTAACATTCTTTTTTTACTTATAGGTATATAAAAACAAAACATCAAGTTACAAATAGTGTTACATTGTCATCACATTAATCAAGATCCAAAACAAATACAAAATACTGATAAAACATCTTAAGAAGCACTTATGGTGTCCCTTGGTTTCTTGTTTAGAGAGCTACACCTAGTGAGGCAATAGTCCATCGGACCTTATCTTTTTAATGCTTGACATAGGGTCCTACATAAGCATCATTTCTGAGACTCTGCCTATCCACAGCTGCACAGGGGTCTGTACAGTTTTTTAAACAAAGGGTTAATGCCCCCTAATTAAATTTTAGGTAGGCTTCTATGGTTTTTTTGTGCATGAGTGGTTGGGGAGGGGGGCAGAATGGCAATGGATGGCTATCAGGAGTAATGTGGCCCAAAGAACCAACCTGTCACACTAAGTGGTCATATAGGCCTTCAGAGTGTGCTAATTCCCTGCTATTATTCATATTGGTCTGGTCTATCCTACTGGTGTGTGTTAC
This sequence comes from Pyxicephalus adspersus, assembly GCF_032062135.1. Classification (NCBI taxonomy): domain Eukaryota; kingdom Metazoa; phylum Chordata; class Amphibia; order Anura; family Pyxicephalidae; genus Pyxicephalus; species Pyxicephalus adspersus. The sequence continues at coordinate 116,237,707 of NC_092862.1, forward strand.
AGTTTTTCATTCCTGTTTCATTCCAAGTCTAAAGCATTCTGTTACACACGTATTTACTTTAAATACAAAAATGTTTTCTACACCATGTTGTCATACTATGACAAACTTTAGAAATGGTCTCTGTCAGTCAAACATTTAGGCACCAATACATGTAACAGGACACTGAGATGCACACTAATGAAGTTTATGGCTCATTTATGGTAAACCACATCACAGCAGGTGGATCTTCAGTGGGGACTCTGGTCATATTTGGAATGACCTCATTCATATGTGCCTCAGTATCCTATTTCATGTACTAGTGATGGCTGGCAGCATGGGCACAACCTATTGTGGGCTGATGGTTAAAGAAAATAAGTTATAAAATATATACACAAAAGAAAACAACAAAATAACAATAAATAATCATTAAAACAAAATAAACTTACCGGTAAATAAAATAATCTTATACACTTCACTAGAATATTATCCTATTGTAAAAGAAAAGAGGAGTGCTAATATTTCATTTTGTATTGTAAAGAAGAAGGAGCTGGAAATATAACTTATGACAGAGCTTAGAAAAGGGCTATCTCCTCTACCTGGCAGAAGTGCCAAGGACTTGTTTCACCCCCTACAAACCCAATTAGGAAATGTGAGACTTTCTAGTTTCCCCTATGCAAAACATCTTGATTAGGGATAAGCGAGAATGCCTCTGGCATTCTTGCAAAAATTTCCTCGAAGTTCAGATCGGTCGGCGAAATTTCGCGAAACCATCGGAAATCCAGGAAATCACTATAGGAGGATTACCGCAGCTGCATTCATGATTGGAGCCATGGGGAGGGCAAGCCCTCATTCTGACCTGTAGTGCCCGGCGATCTCTCACTGAAAGGAGGATTCTCATGGCTCCATTCATGAATGCAGCCGCGGTACTCCTCCTCCCAGAGTGAGTCATGCGGCTTGCGTTTACGAATGAATCCGGCCGTGAGAAAAATCATAGGATTTTTCCCACGGCTGCATTCATTCATGAGCAGCCAGCGAGACTCCACTGTGTTCCTGGATAGAGAAACTCTATCCAGGAACACATACTACAGGGCTGCAACAGTAATCAGGGGAGCGGAGCTGACAGCTTTAATAAATTTTCTCGCTCATCCCTAATCTTGACTAATGAATGGGAGTGGAGACCTTGGATAAACCATTCTGAGACAGGGTAGAAAGTTGTGTTCAACTGTATTCAATACTAATTCCAATAATTTAGTGTCCACTCTACCTAAAACTAATTAGTAACTATTTAGAAAGATCTCAAATGAAACTTATTAGCACTTCATAAGCAGACTGATCTCTAGAACAAATCTAAAGTAAGCTAGATATATTCCTGAACACAAGACCATACATAAAACACTAATCCAACAACCAGTCCAAAACTAGTATTTTCTTCAAAGCATATTTGCTCTTTTAAGCCTTTAAACCTTTTGTTAACATTTTCTCATGAGTTTTCCATGCAGTTGTTGCAATCCAAGTCTGTTTTTGGCACACTTTTATTTACCGTTATTTCTTAGTAGTTTTGATTACTTGCTCCGTGCATGGATGACATGCCAGTTGCCCTTAAAGAAGAACATATTAAATAAACTATAATGTTAGCCTGGGAGAATAGAAGGATGGGAAAATCATGAATACAGAGAATTTGGGGCAGACATTGTCATCTGTGCAGCTTCAAATAGCAAAGTACTTGCATAAGAGGTGGCAGGCAGGAAACCTGTATCTTACCAAACCTGTCTGGATGAAGGATGTCAAGATAATTCCAATAAATTGGTATTGTCTGCTTTTTTTATATGTGCATCTTTCATTTCCAGAGGGTAACTCCTGTTTAATAAAACATGTCATGTTTGTGTGCATGCATCATTAAACCACAGCACTGCCTGGAAGTAAAACTATTTTGATGTATTATTGTAGAAAAAGCTAAGGTTTTAAATGTTGTACTTTATCATAACTGCCAGCATTATCAAATGTTATGTGAACTGTTATCCACTGTTGTAGCCAAACTTTTCCTTATCCACCAATTATATCTATAATCTTGTGAAACTATTCCTCTTTTAGTATCATTATCCCTTTCTGTGATTTGAAAATGTGAACTCTCCTGCCTAAATCAAGGAAATATGCAGGTATAGTGGTAAGCACTGTGCAATCCTTAGTATAAGCAAAAAAAAATATATGTGTCCTAAATAAAAAGACTTTGGAGTCTCCCAAATGGTCTACCCCAAAAATAACCGCCACAACTACTGAGACCTTGCTATTCTAAAAAAAAGTATCTGCCACTGTTGCCTGGTATTTGCTTTTGCTGTGATAAAGATGCCACACCTGTGTATAATGTAAATCAGGTAAAAAAGTTAAAGTAAGAAATGCAATTACTTTGTTTTTATTTGGTAAATTGCTTAGGACGGCCTTCCACCCTGTGCTGCTGGACTATATGATCTTCTATAGTCATGGTTAGGGAAAAGCGAGAAGGCCTCTGCCAGACTTGCGAAAGTTTCCTTGAACTTCTGATGGGTCCGCAAAATTTCGGCAAACCGATTTTGCTGAACCTTTGGAAGTTTGAGGAAATTACAGGATGATTCCCCCGGCTGCATTCATTCATGAGTACAGCCATGGGAGTCCTGTGTTCTTGGATAGAGAATCCCTATCCAAGAACACTTACTACAGTTCTAGTAGGGCTGCAAGAGCAATCAGGGGAGCGGAGCTGATTGCTCTTGCAGGTCCCATAAAATTCGAATTTGACGGCCCAACTCACAAGGCCATTCTCGCTTACATGTTCGGTAAGCGAGAAAGGCCCGATTCGCCGTAAGATCCAATTTACAAATTTCGCTCGCTCATCCCTAGTCATGGTTTCCTGCTTACCCACATGGCCTAATTCAGTAAAGAAGAAAAGCCAAGTACTGTCAGTCAGAATTCACATTGGCAGATCCAAACCAATACACAAAGGATTCTGACTGGTTGTTACAGGGTGTTAGAATATATAAGCAATCAAGAGTGATGCAAGTGTAAATAAAAAAAAGTAATTATTATATCTACCATTCTTAGACTGGAATCTATAATCAGACAATTATATCTTACAGAGTCTGAAACATAAAATAGCAGTTGCAATTTTTATACTAACCTGTCACACTGATTCTTTATTTTTTAACTTAATCTAAAACCATGACAGCTAGTGGATGACTAGTTGCAGTACAACTACCCAATGCCCCATTTTCGCAAGAACAAGAAGAACAAGCAAGAAAGTGACACTTCAGACATTGATCAAAGTGTAGATAAAATTCTTCCCTGTCGTCTGGACCAATACCCAATGTCCATTTTGAGGATAACAGACTGTCTTGCTGTTTCTTCTCCTTGGAATTGTTGTACATATAATCTGTATGTAAGCCTTAGGTCATGCCATGCCATTCTAAGCCAGAAAGTGTCTCATCAGACAGTGATAAATGTTTGCAGATAAAAACTCTTTGAAGTCCACAAAATTGCTGCTACTAAGATACTGAATAGTGCATTAAAGTTAAGATTATTGACTGTAATGAGGTGGCAATGATGCCCATTTTCTTGATTGTGCAAGTTTACCTTCCTATAAATTGTGCAGCTGTAGTGATGTTTGTACAGCAGAATTACATTCACATGGGCCTAAGTAAAGTAGCAAAGTTGGGAACATTTGATGTCTCTATTTTATAGCCATAAATAAAACAAAATAGCTGATATATATCTGAGTAATAGAAATATGTGTGGTATAATATGAATAACCAATTCCGTCACCACATGTGCTTTGTTCTTTGTTTTTTTAGTGTGTACATTGACAGCAACTGATTCCCTAACAGATGTTCAGGGTAATCATAAAACACTGTTTTTAGTGCATGATTCTAGTAGAAAGAATGATTGACTTTTTGCTGTTGATCAAATTCAAAACTGTATTTGAATATCTCTGGAATCTGCATTGGAATCTTTGGAATTATAAAAATTAAGTACAACAAATATCTTCATTAATAGCTCCAACAAGGAACCAGCACACCTGGGTACTTTGATGTTTTAATTTTACAAATACATATTTTTGGAAATGTTCTGAACTGATAGCATTCATGAAAGTAACTTTCTAAAGTTTACAACATTGTTTGGAAGTTTTAAATTAAATACCATCATGTTTGTGTTTTCTAATTTGATACTGCCAACAATCTTAGCTGTATACTTACTTCTGTAGCTGTGATAATCAGTTGTACAGCCTCTATCGTTTTAGTACTTTGAAGGCAGTTGAACCGGGGATAGTATAGGAGGAAACTGTTAGGATTTACAATAAATTCATGTATGATTAACAGAACTAAACCTGTATGACTCACGTATCCCCTTTCCATCACTGGGCTCACCATCTTTCTTTTTTTCTTCTTCCTCCTTATGATCTTTGGCCATCTTGAGTAGCTGCACACACAAGGAATCCAGGGCTGTCTGTAAAACCATTTTTTGACACTGTGCCATGATCAGGCAGGTAAGATTATTGCAGAAGGACACACAACCACCTGCCTGATCTGTATTTTGCAAAGTGGGACTTTAGTTACACTTTAAAGCCTAATTCAAGTTAAAGCATAAACATACTCAATGATAATTGACAGCCCTAACTAATCTTGTTCTAATGTTTTTTTGCCAGCCGCATTGTAAGTGGAAGAACAACCTCATATTGCATTTAACAGCTTTAGGAAGGCAGTTCTTCTCAATTATGAAGAATGGTCATTGCTGCATTCTTTTCAATGAACTGGGCAACCAGTTTTTATACTATCCTTTCATTGGACATATTTTTTTAGATACAGGTAAATCCAAAGGATGTAACTTTAGGCACCTTATAGAACAAAGGTCAGACCTGGTATGATTCTGAGAGGTTTAGTGGCGATGTTGCAGACGACACAAGTAGATTTTTCTAGTCCATGAAGTCCATGACTGAGCATAGGAGGAGGGAGATCTATGTGTAGCAATGGTTACTTTCTTAGTTGGGATTTAGAATGTGTGTAAATGCAAAAAATTAAATCACTTTATAATTTTTTTTTTTTAGCCTTTCTGTTTTAGGGTATTTCCCTGCAAAATATTCACAAAAACCTGATGATCCTTCCAGCTTGTGCCCCTACTTCCTGCTCTTTTCTGTCAACATTATCAACCCCATTGGGCCTGTGGTAGCATTGACAGACATGCACAATTCGGTATTCAAAGAGTTGCCCTCGTACTTCCCCAGTCAGCCTGTGTAGTTCTCGTTCCACCATGATTGACAGCAGCTTCCAGGCAGAGACTGGCTATATAGTCCTACAATGTGTATGCAATATCAGCAGAAGCTGCCAATTAGCCGCACACCCCTAACAACAAGAATACAAAGAACTAATAATTGGTCACATGTCTACTAACTTTTTAAATTATTTCATTGACATGTTTAGTATTAGGAACATGAAAAGTATACATTTTTTAGACGTTGATTTACCTAAGGAGTTGAGAATCCGTGCAATAAATTGTGTAAATATTCACAACAATAATTCATCATATAAAAAGCAAATTCCTGCTGGCTTTGAATACCTAGTAATGCTTAGATGTGATAAGTAAACAGGAATATGCGTTACTAATAAATGTGAACAAATAATTGAAAATAATTTTTCACATATATTTTGTCCTCTTTTACGCCTATAGTACATAATAAAAAAAAAAAAATAATTTTTCCAACTACATACTCTAAATAAAAAAAAAACCAGAAACATATTGTTTATATTATTTACTAGATTGACATATTTAAACTTATATGTTAAAGTAAACCAGAAGTTACCAGAAAGTGGTGTTTATTTGCAACCATTGGTGTCTACAGAATCTCTAGAGTCTTGGTCAAATGAAAAAGTAAAGCAGCATGAAGCAGATGCATACCAATGCCACTAAAAGAGGAATTAAACTCTTTGGTGGGTTGTGAGTTTCTGCCATAATTAACAAGTGCATACTTACCCATGTGCAGAAGCGCTGCAGCAATGAGAGGTCCAGGACAAATGTGCATGAATTGTCATTATTTTGATATTATAGTTATATGACTATTGTGAAATGCAGTGGTGGCCAACTTACTAGATATATGAAGTCCTAATTGTGGTCTCTGACAGCAGCAAAGACTCAAGAATTATATTACATACATATATACCAGGATTTTTTTATTATATCTTTCCCGGTTGCTGGACTTTTTCAGTTCACAGCATGGACAACAGAAGTAAAAGAGATCAAAGAAATTTAATGGATGTTTCTGAATTGCCAGATGAACTGTTGTCTAAATGGTATTGTTCCTTTTGTTCCAAATATTTTACACCTAGTTTGAAATTGCAGATTAATTTATAAAGAGTTTTTAAAGTGTTTTTTTATATTGTATACCTATTTCTAACAACAAATTACCATTGAATACACACGGCTTCTTATTGGAAGCAGATACTACTTTTTACACTTTAATTTCAAGTTGACATTTCTATCACAAAGTGTAACATAAAGCCAAAAACACTAAAGATCAGAACAGTAGCTGACTAAATGACAGCTGTGTTTTGAGGAAACCACAGATTAACACTAATTCTTCACCTGTCAAATAATCATGTTTATTTTTAAAAGTGTATATATGACTATATGTATTGTAATATCTTAATATCTTTTTTAAAAAGTCAGTCACGTCTCGTGTTTTGCTTCTGTTAGTATTTGTAAGAAGTTTTAAAGTCACTTGTTTATCCTACCTCTTTTATTTGCATATTTTGCTTTACAAAGTTATTTCTAAGATTTATACATTTTTGGGTAGTTAGGCCAAAGAAAAGCTTCCTTCAGACTGTGAGAACTGACAGGCTTCCTGCCATCACCTACTATTGCACAGGCCCAATGACTCTCCTGTGTCAGTGTAAAAACATCTGTTGAATGAATTTATTGACTGAGGCTCTGACTTTTTTTTTACACCGTTTATAACAGGCCTGACCTAATGAACTTAATTTGTTGACATGTTTCTCTCGGTGTCTTTTACTTGATCCGCTCTCATGTTTCTTTTTGCTGTGCTGTTTTCTTGGCAACTACAGTTCTCGGACCATCAGCGTATCAACCAATTTCAAGTCTACCAGGCTCAGATGGATACAGTTGGCATAGCAGGATTAGACAAACATCGGCCTGTGGCCAGAACCCAGTCTTCCCCTGCTGCTTCATCGTTACCTCCGCCTTCTGCAGACCAGCCTGTCAAGCATGTCTATGAGACTGGTAGGACTCCCTGAAGACCTGGTTTAATAGGCAGGATAAATTCACTGTTCTTGTAGGATCAACTGATTTAAATGCCTAAAATATCTCCAGTAGCTGAACATTCATCCTCTCTCTCTTTTGGCTGGATATTTTGAGGTTATGTCGGCCTTGTGACAGCCAATGTGGCTGATAAATCAGAAGCTGTACATTCACATACTCATAAATCACTGCTATCATTGAAGGCTTTTGCCAAAATATCAACAGGTGCACTTATGGGTATTTATAGTTTTATTGTTAATGGCTTGGACTTCCCACGTTCAGCATTTTAGATCTCATCACAAAATGTGAATTTTAAAATCACATTTGAAAGAAAAGATGATCTTCACAGCAGCTGTGACTTTGACAAGGAATGATCACCATGTTTCACAGAGATACTATGATTACTAAGATATAAAGTTGTTATATAGTATTTCACCAGGCCCTGGGTTTAACTTTGATCAGACTGAGAACTTCAGTGTAAAGCTTAACTTTACATGGATTCCTTCTATTGAAGATGTAAATTGCAGTTATTTTTTTAATGAGCTGCATTAAAGAAATGTAATTGGTTGTGAAAACTCATCAATTCATTAATTAGGTTGCTGCAACAAAAGAGCTTACCTTTATCCTAAGAAAGCACCATTGTCAAATCTGTATTTAACCTAAAGGTTTGGGAGTCATAGATCATAAAGCCCTTGTTAGATTACTGTTCATGTTGGCCCAGTTGATATATTGGGAACATCTACAATTGTAAACCATTTTTTGTTGAATCAGCCGGAGCACTTGTTATTTTTAATGCACTAAATTTTGTCAATTTAAGAAAATGATTATAGGGATGAGTTGTCTTTATGGCTCATACCTCCAACACAAGTTTATTTATTCCATATTGATTTTTATTCATTCATTTTTTTAAAAATAATAATTATTTTTTAATTATATAAATTTTTAATTTTTTATTAATCATTTTTATTTATTTGCAGATAAAGGTGAACTAAAACCTTGGAAGTGAAACTAAAGTCACAAATATTGATATGAAGTCAGATAGACAATGCTAGCACATGTCTCTTAGGAACCCCACAGGAGAGATGCCTGTGTAATATTTAGCGTACTTCTCCCCTCAGTGGTGTTATTATTGCCAGAATGATAAGAGGCAACAGATATTTCAGGAGAGCTACAAATATTAAGCACTGGATCAGGATTTTGTGAAAGCCCAGAGGACAGAGACAGTGGATTTACTCATACTTGGCTTTCAAAAGTGCAGCCTTCTGGGCCAACTTTCCAAATGCAGTTACTGACTTACAATAAATATGCAAATCGTGAAATCTGAATTCCTGTAATGCACCTTTACCCTGTTAGAATCTCACTAAGCAGTAAAGGATGGTTTAGGACAGCAGTTGTTGACTGGTGGTCTGCAGACCACTGGTGGTCCATGAGAAAATTTTGGTGATCTGTGGCTCTGGCTGGTGAGCCCCCCAGTGAGGTCTGGAGCAGGACCCTCTTAAGAGGGCGTACGGATCACAGGCTCAGATCGGTAGGCAGGTTGTGTCTCTGGACACAACATGCCCACTTTCCCATCGCAGGCTCAGACCTTTGATGGGAGAGTGGGCAGGTCCTGGCATCATGATGTCACTCTGGGGGAAGTTTCTTAACACACGGCTCCCTGCGCATGCATGCATGCGGAGTCCGTGATCTTAGTGGTCAGTGAAGTCTAAAAGGTTGGCGACCACTGGTTTAGGATGATGGCTCTGAATCCTGTACCTTTACCAACCAAAAGTGATCGCACTCCAATATTTAGGTTCTCACAAACTCCCCTTGGCTTTTTAATATGTACAATTTTGGGTTACAGAGACACTATTAGCTGGTCATGCCTTTCAACAAAAATCTGCCTAAAGGATCATAAGTGCAATAATGCATTTTAGGCTTGTTATATAATTTGTAGAAGCCTCCCTTATGTAGACATTTCAAAGGAGGGAGGGGACTGAGCTAGTAGCAATTACATTTTCTAGCAAGACACAAATAAAGAGAATAAAAAAAATTTATTGAATAAACATATTAAAATGCTTTCTTTTTAAGTGGTTTTGTCTGCAATTTTTAAATTTCTAGGGGTTTAAGACAGTTTCACATATACATAATATCTCTGTTACTAAACACTTTTAAGTAAATTTTAACCAGCCACTTTTCATGACCATCTGCACAAAGTGCGTACATGTATATACATAGAAAATGTAAACAGCATGTCAAATGTATCCAATTCTGTCACAGCATGGTAACATCTATATTTGTGAATGCATATAACATATTGCAATGTTTTTACATTTTTTCGACTGTTAACCTGCTGGGATGATAGATCGGTTCCTAGTGATCACATCTTCAGCTTTACAAGACCATCATTTCCCAACACACATTGGTGAGCATAAGCTATAATTCTAAATATAAGATATAATTCAGATTGGTTTATTTCAAATATAGGCAGTGTGACTCAAAGACAGTTGGATCACGTCTTTAGGTCTACTGGGAACTTTAGGGCGGGCAAACTGTGTCCCATACAGGCTGACAGAGCTTAGCAGCATTTCTAAACTGGAGTTGATTTGTTGAAGATGTAGATACTGTTCACTTAACAATGTTGTTTAAAGTTAGTAAATAAATAAAGCATTTGAAATGCGGAAAATTAAAAAAAAAATGATACGTACCACCGCAGGAACTCTGCCCCTGGTTGTTGTACCACACCTTGGGGTTGTACCACCAAATTATCATGGACTCACATTACAATACTACAAGGAATGATTCTGATATCAAAATGTCAAAGACACTCTCTGCAGTATTAAGCATCCAACAAGAAAAAGAAGACCCAGCGATGTCATGTGACTGGTAAGAAGTCCCGAGGTTCTGTAAAAGAATGATGGAATTGAACTTTAATATTGTCCGGATATATACATTACGTATTCTCAATCCATCTGCTTCTCTTCATCCCTTACTATTAGCTTATCTTTTTTGTACAAATAAAAATAATCTTTCAGTGCAGTTGTGTATTTGCCAAATAGTAAGACACAGGCACAGGAAGGGCGAGGCTCAAGAACTGGAGAGGGACTTTGTGGTAAAAGTAGGAAAGGAGAAATATTTACAGTTTTAAACAGAACTAAATTTTCATGTGACTATCAGTGGTTATTAAAATGTCAAAAATCCAGAGTTGGTGTGGTTTATTTAAAGCTGAGCTATACTCCTTGGTGGGTGGTGAGCTTTTGCCATAATCAATTTTTGGGCAACAGAGACTTTGCATGTCTTCTTTGCCAATTAGCTGTACATCATGGTGACTTTTTGTCACCATGAGGCACTAAAAATGCCCAGTCAACGTAAAGGACAAGTAATCATCTTGTCAGACAGCAATCTTATCACACGCCCCTAGTGTTACATGATGAGGATATAAGTATATCTAAGTAACTGCAGAGCCTCCAATATGACCCACTCTAGAACAGAATACATTGTTTCTCAGCATTTCTTTACTTTTCTGTTTTAGATCACCTGACAATTAAATAGACTATATTTAAATGTTAATAGGATTGATTTTAGAACAGGGTGAACAAGATAATGTTTTCTAGAAACAAAGTAATTTTTCTGTCTGCCTTATTTTTAATGTAATCAGCAGCTGCAATGAAAGTTTATGATCACTGATTACCACTTGAAATGAGTATTGATAAAAAAGTCGATTTCTGTTTCCAGGTAAATAGAGCTCCTGGTTGCCAATTTAGGGTAAATATGGTAGGAAAGCACTCATAAAAAACACTGATCACCACTATAAAATCTGATTGCCCTTTATTATGTTAATGATGTTCAAATATGTAAAAGTTTTTTACAACTGTATAAAAGTTTAAACTTTTACAAATCATTTATGTTTATTGCTGTACAAAAGTTGGTTGTCATTAGGAATTCCAATTCCTAAACTTTGTACATTGTTTTTGTTTCAGTGTTTTATTCTTACAGTCTTGAGATGGGGATAAATGGAAAAGGCTTGGCTTTTTTCAAAAAGGGGGTGAAGTTTTGTGGAGATCCTTGGCAGATTTACCCTAAAAAATCCGCCAATTATAGATTTCTTTTTATTGCCCCAAAAGGGATTTAAATGCAAACTTGATGCTCTTACTATGTCTGGAATGGCATCCTATAAATCTTGTTTTAAAAGATGATGATAAATGGAGATTACGTGAGTTAAAATATTTTGCTGCACATGATTATCAGGCAGTTACTTTCTCACCAACATTCCGCCATCCTAATATAGCTGATACGAATAAATAGGACACTGAACCTAGCTACATGCTAAAACAGTGAAATTTGCTTTGTTTCATAACTTATCATTTAAATTTCCACACTGATAACTGATAACACTGAAAAAACAAACTACAAGCAAAAAATAGAAGACAAATTTATGTTAACATTACGAAACAACATAAATACTCTTCTGCTATGGAAATGTCTACAGTATTTTGTAAAGTGTTTGTAATAATTACTTTATTTGGCTAGGAAGTCTTAAAACAGAAATAAACTGTGGCGGTTCATGTGAACACAATTCAGGTCATTTTTTTATAGAAAAATAAATTAAATTTGTAGGTACCATTTTTTAAAAACAATATATAGTCATTATTCAATAATTTGTTAAAAGAATTGTGGTTGCTTTATGTTGATCAGAAAGCACTGAGGCATACATCAGTGTAGTGGCAAATTAAATAGTAGGGTGATGTGCTGCTGCACAGTGAGTAGAGAGACTGCAGGGGAATGACATGAAGGTGCAATCGTAGGGAGGTTCTAAGCATGGTGGTGAGGATGGGTGGTGATGGGAGGTTTTGGTGCAGTGATCAGTGTTGATTCCCCAAGGAGACAACCCTCCTAGTTAGCAGCAGTTGTGCAACCGGTGCAGGAGGAAGATGGGGATCTATTGCAGCAGTGAAAGCGCAGTGGGGTGACATGAAAATGCAGTGGAACGGAGGTTCACAGCTTAGTGGCAAGGATGGGTGCAGCCACAGTGGTGATAGGGGGTTCTGGTGCAGTGGTCAATGGTAACTCGGGTTACTTAGCCCGGGTTGAGTTTAGATAGTGGCAGTGTGAGCTGCAAGGCCAAGGATTACAGGACACAGCAAAAATTAGAGGGAACACAAATTGCTGCAAATCCCATTCTAGATAAGCTTCCCACTGGGAAGATGGGACTAGCTGACATTTGAATGTTAAGGCTACTGTCCATACATAGTAGTGACATGATACTGCCCATGAACAAAATGTTGACACTTTTCGGAATATCTCAAAAACCTCTACGCTATCCCCAGAATTGACTTAGCAATAAGTGACAATGCTGACCATCTCCTCTAACCTGCAGACTTCTTCATAAACACCAATAATTAACTTCCAGCAGAAGACATCTCTCATCATAAAAACATTACCTGTGGCTCCTACATTGCACATGAAGAGAGTCAAAATGTTACTGGTGATGGGTGACTTACTGGTTTAGAAATTGGTATCAATGTATGTTAGAGGAAATCCTTAACAGCTTGATCAGTATATGCAGTAGAACAATATAGACTGCTATGGTGTGAAGCTAAAGGGTTTATTATGATTTCTATTTTTAAATGTCTGGGATCTCTGCTTAGTTATTTCACCCCCTAATAACATCATGAGTTTCCAATTGCAGCCTGTAGAGAACAATTTGGTCCCAGAAACCTACCCATTGCCTCCATGACTTTAGAATCCTTCCAATACAGCAACTTTCTAGTTTTTTTTTTTAAGGTAAGTGTTTCATTAAAAATGCAACAACCCCTTTTTTTCACTCTTCACTACTGAACCCTCTATACCATTCTTTTACCATGCAATCTGTGTATCAGCCTGTAACAAAGGGAAAAATAAAATTCAATTTTACTGTATTCTTTTACAATAACTACAGGATTTCACTTTCCGAGTTCCTGAAATGTTTAACAAAACACCCATAAGGCCAACTCAAATTTTATTGTTTCTTGTTTTTACTTTTACTGTAATCAAATATTTTTGGGGGGCATATCGTCATTAAGATGTATCTAAAATGTATATAATTCTTTCATTATCCTAACTATTGTATATTCTATTCATTGTTGTAAAAATATTACATTGTTCCCACTGCATTGAGCTATACTATTACTTGTTCTGCCTAAAATGTAAACTGTTTATTGTGATCATTTCTCCATTCTTTGTATGTCTGCAATTCCTACTTTTATATTGTTTTTTTCTACTCTATTATTGATCAATTCTATATTTCTACTGTACAACACCCTATACATATTATGATGATGTAAATTAAAGATGCATTCATAACATAAATAAAAACATGGTTTGTGTACTTGTCAGTCCTTTGTTGCAATATTTTACTCAAGGTTGGGGGAACATTAAAGTGAATTTGTTGCTAAAAGGTTTATACAATAGCCACCCTATAAAGAAAATAATTATTACTTACCTGTCCCACTGCCTGTACCACCATTCTTCAATGTCGTACAGAGCTAAGCTGGCTCAAATATCTCAACAGCAGCCCACAAATTGTATTTATCATTGGGCCTGATTTATTAAAGATCTCCAAGAGGAGCCACATTCGTTGGTGAACCTGGGTGATCCAGCAAACCTGGAATGGACTTCTTTAAAGTCTTTTGCTATTTGTTAGAAAATGTTTTCAGTCTTGAACCAGATCCATTCCAGGATTGCTGTGTCACCCAGCTTTACTGATAAAGTGTATCCTTTCCAGCCTTTAATAAATTAGGCGCATTGAATGAGCTTTTTGTTTGTAATTTAAGATCAGTTTTAGACATGAGTAAAGTCATTCATAGTTCTATGACAGGTTCATTTGACCCACAGTTGAGTTCCTAGCCTGCACTTGGCCTGCTTCAAGAGAATTTAGTACTGAAAAAGACATGCATAGGAATGGGAAACCCACCTGAAACTAATACATTGCATGGGTAGTCCCTAACAGTGCTAACGTGCTGCTTATTTTTTACTATACAGTCTCCCCTTTATTTTACATTTCTGCAAGTTTTTTCCAGCGTCTTTGACTTTATGCCTTAATTAGCCTTCACTCTTCAGGCTGAATGTTACCCAGCATCATTTAACCCACTTGCTGGCTGTTCATCATGCTATTGATCTGGGCTCACACGAGAATAATGGTAATGAGTCCACATCACTTTGTAAGTGTTTTAGGACCTTTAGAGGACAGAAGATGACCCTGCACATGTAACTGGCCTAGATAAATGAAAATAAATTCTTGATGCCTTTTGAAACCAAAAAGGGAAAATGTATGGGGATGGGGGGCTTTAGAAAGCTGAAACCTGGCTTTAAGTATAAGTAGATACTATTTATATATATTGAAATGTACCGCTTCTGTAAAAATAGTTCTATGAATTATACTTATACTAATTTCTTAAAGGGCAGACAGTTTTGCTTTAGTTTAACAATATATTCATATACAGTACATTCATTTTATTTACTAATTCACCAGTTTGTTTTTCAGTTACTTTCCCCCTTTGGTTTTTAATTTATTTATATTTACATCACACTTCACTGGTTTACCACCCTATATGATCCTTTAAAAAGATCCTGGAAAATGGTTGAAGACTTAGGACAACTACCAGCACACCAAAATCTCACAAACTTGATTAAACATTTAGTTTTTAGAAACAAGAACCTATATTATACCAAATTAAAATATCTGTTACAGACTATTTTACTGTTCTCGCTGTTTCATTCTTTTAGGCTCTGGTGATGTTTTTAAAAGTCTCTTATGTGTCAACGAGTGCCCAAATAATTGTTGCAGTCAGTTCCCAGATATAAATTCAAGCTCTACTGACACAAGTGTTTATTCTGGCTTGTGGATCAAATTTTGATATATTTTTTCTCCCTCTTCAGTCTAAACATAGTTAAACATTTAAATGTATCCTGTCCACCCATAAAAGGCCTTCTTTGCTATTTGCCAAAAAACAAAATGGCTCATTAATATACAGATTTCGTAAATTTGCACTGTGATCAGATGTTGGATCCCATCAACAGAGCAAATTAGGCAGACATGAGATTTGCCAAAAATTCTCAATTGCCAAATCTGTCTTTTGGGGTTTTATTTCTTAAAAAGAAATTTATAGGGAAAAATACTTGAGATTAATAGCTATTATCTGGTGTACCCTGCACTGTAAATTAAATATACAGCTTTAATGGGTGCAATTACCAGAACAATAATCGCTTGTTACAGTAGTTTATTTACTTGATGTATTTTTATAAGAGATCCTTAGTATATATACATAATATTATTATAATGTCAGTACTCACGGCTCAGTGTTACAAAAACTTTTTTTTAAATACCCAAATGTTTTTTTTTCAGGTATTCATAGACTTTTTACTATTTTTAGTTTGGGATTTCAGTTATATGATATAATGCTAAATTCACATAGTTTACCATATTTGAATTTAAGGATATTTTTTCTAGTTTCTTAGCTTTGCTATATAAATACCCAATATTCAGACATTTAATTCATGTATTTAACTAGGGAAATATGAATAATGGGTGAAAGTTGTATACATATTGTATTGAAATTTTTAAACTGACTTGTGGTAAATGTTCAGCCAAAATGTACCCATAAACATTATTGTAGTTTTAGACATCTAAGTGCATCCAAGATGTCTTTATTGTTGGAAAGAGAGAAAGAGTAAAAACACTTTTTGGGTGTCTATTGCTACCAGGGGCATTTTCTTTGACATATATCTACTTGACAATGATTTCACTAGTTGAATTGGTTCCCTGGGAAAAAAACTTGAAAATAATGGGCCTGAATTGATAAAGTGCTCCAAGACTGCAGAACATCATGGATCAGAGTATCATAGATGAAAGTGGGTGAACCAGCAAACCTAGAATGAATTTCATCCAGGATTGAAAGCATTAACCGGAGTTAATAAAAATAGAAAATGATTTTAATAAATCTATTTCATGTTTTCTGCATCCAGGTTCTACCATAATAATCTATCTTCTCTAGCCTTGGAAAGCTTTAATAAATTTGACTCAATATGTGTTAGCAAAGTAGGGAACAGCTATCAGCCTTTTTTATTACTGTCTATTTTCTCTATTTGAAATCATTGCAACTGTGACAGTGATGGAAACAAGTATAACAGAGAGGAGTAGGAAGCTTATTCTTCCCAACTCTATTTAAAATAGTTTTGGTTGGGTATACTGTACAACTTGAAAGAATGTCTCACCTAAATATCACAGTGCTTAGCTATGTCTTTGACTATCCTACTAAAGTAAATGCTGTTGGATATAAAAATGCCCTTCCCCTGCGTAAGCTAGGTAAAAAGTATATTGCAGCTTAGATGTAGTGGTTGCATTATTTTTATTATTAAGGACTAAAAATATTCTCAAAGAAAATACCTGTTGATCATGCTGGAAATGTTATGTCCTTGTCAATCGTTGTGGGCTAAAAAAAAAGCAAAAAAACGAAGGGACCTTATTGTAAAAATGATTCAACCCGTTAATCCATTTTGTAATGGTAGACAGCCATAATAGCACCCATATATACAGTGGAGAAAAAGAGAAGAAAAGGAGTGTGTGATTTATGGGTTCACCTGGGAAAAAAACCTTTAAAAAAGAAACCAATGTAGATATCAAAGATTAATAGCCTAAAATATATATATACTGTTAGTACTAAGGTTAAGATATGCTTTAACATTGTATGTCATTTATTTTCTAGTGTGACAGTTCTTTGCTTTTAAGTTTCTAAAAAAGAAAAAAAAAGGACAGGGCGTGATATCACAACATAATAATGGACCGAAACAGAACAAAATCTGCACCAGGGACCTTGAAACTCTAGCTACACCCCAGTAATTATCATTAAATATTTAAAATCCCCATGTCTGGCATACTTAGTTTGAGTATGGTAATTATCTTTCCATTACAGTTAGAGTTATCGTTCACAGAGCTATGGCCTCCCTAGGTGTGGTTCAAAGGAAATAGAGGGCCAACCATTAATCCCTTAACTGTGAAAGATAATGTCATCAAGTATGTGTTTATTTCTAAACTACGCATTACTGTGGTTAGTTTGGAAAGCAAACTGAGAAAAATGGTTGGCCAACACCAACAATGATTCAGCCTTTCAACTTTTGCCAGGGCACCTGGACTCTCATCATATGTACTGATATTATTTTTAGTATTCCAACATACATCATGTATTTATTTGTGGAATTTCTATCATGTCAACTATATAGAACCATGTGTTTCAGAATTTTTCAAAAAAGCTGCGTGAGTGGATTTCTTGGAGAGCTGAAAAATTCTGCCTAGACAGATTTCATATTTCTGGTAGCTTTAATAATCAACTTCCATAAAGAACCTTAAACATTTTCTACCTATAAAATGCATTACTGTATCATGGAATGTTTTCTTTACATAGCTCTGGTTATGCGAAGCAGATTTTTGGAAAAACAAAATATTGGTAGATATATGTTTCATTAGGATTTTATGAAAAGACATATATTTGCTCATCTTCAAAAGCATTACAACGTGTTACAGTGTTGACTTGCCCAACCCTATACTGCGAGAAGAAATGATGGGACAACTAACATAGGGATCTTCCAAAAATAATTATTCTCTGTGCTTATTAATGCTTTTATTTCCCCATAATCTACGTGTGATTAAAGTTATGGCCTAATTTTAAATATTCTATTCTAAAAAGTGTTCCTCTTTCCCACCTGTGAAGGAATAGTAAATTGACTGCATGCACATAAACAGGGCAACAAAGAGGATGCATTAGACCAAGAAGACCATGAGGCAAGGACAATAAAATGAAGGTAAAACATGCATTTAAAAATATCAACCAATACACAGTACATTAGCAAACTAAGTGTTCATCAATGTTCACATCTACTGAAATGTAATAAGTTTACCAGTGAGTGTCAGACTTTTAAATACATTGTTGCCAGGTGCTATTTATTTGCTGCTATTTGTATACTAGTGCTATAATAAATCTAATAAATATTCACCCATCCTATATATACTCAATAGATATATGGGGGTGCAGCTGCATTGGAACATTTCAAATCTAAGATGGACTTTTTGCAAAGTTCCACATTCATCTTGCTTTACACGACATGGTATAACAGACACACCTTCCAGAACACTCATTTTTGGTCAAATGGCCTGCAGGCCATTTATTAAATAGTATTATTATTAATATTATTATTTATAGTAATGATATCAACAACAACAGAACAGAATATTATTAAAAGAAATATACATAACAAAACTAAGCTGACAAAATGAATAGCAACATCTTAATCAACAGAACACAACCCTGTCTCTTAAAATCTTTCCAGGTTGCCGGTCCTCGAAGGCGCTCAGAACCATATAGGATCTACACCAACATGATATTGCTACTCCTAGCTGCACTATCACCCAGCTTGGGAATAAGCTATCCTAAACTAAAACCTAAATTCACCTCATTTTCACACTGTTCAGGAAAGGCTCCACCAAGGATGGGTCCCCAACCCCGTTGAAACTGACACCAAAAAACACTGCCCTCGAGGACAACAACGGCTATCACCAGCCCTAACCTGCTGGAAGAAAAAAAGGTGGCAGGGTGGTAAGCTTTCTCTTTCCCAGCAGAAATTCTTGTGAGCCTGCCTCTCTGTCCCCCCTAACCTTATATCACCTTAACCCCACCCTTCTTCATCCCTCCTACCAATCCACAAGCTGACCCCTCAAAAACCCCAAAACAACTTTTTGACCCTAATCTGTCTGCTCTCTGTCCCCTAGTCATGCAGGCCTTCCCCTAAGCTCCATTAGATCCCTTGCCCCAGGCCTGCCTTGATTAGTGTTAGACTCTTCCTGAGCCTACTGTATAAAATGGTCAATAAGTTCTTGAGTGATTCCTATTCACAGCCAATCAGATGCAGACTTTAAGTGCAGGTGAACCAATAAATAAAGGACAATGCTTTAGGCTTTTTTTAAAAACAATTTATGAATTTTAACAAAAATTTATACAATAGAGCCTTTAATTTACAAAGATTTGATACCAAGATGTAGATCTTAACCTTTCGCTCATGAATTTTTATCTGCAAATCTCATTGGATATTGGTGAAAATCAATGTAATTTTTCTATCAAATAAACTTGTGTATCATGATGTGTTAGTTTTGCTTATATTTTTATCCCTGTTCATTTGTGGAATCTTTAACTAAGTATTTAGCAGCTTTTTTATTTCATGGTTATATTTTTTAGTAAATGTTTAATCTTGTGAAAAACTGGGAATAAACAAACAGACATTCACCACTGCAAGTTTATATATTAATGTATGTCCTAAACTAACCTCTGATCAAATAATATCCTGGACATTATCCATATGAAGACAAATAAAACAGATTATTCTGTGTTATATTAATTGTACAACAAAATATTCATAAGGCTAAACATCTCTGACCTTTTTTTGCTTGGTATGTATATACTGTATACTCTCACATACCACATGACAGTATCTTGGCCGAGCCTTGTCACTGTCCCATATGGGGAAAGTCTAGTGTTTATGATACCTTAAAGTTTTTCTTGGCTGTAATAATCACAAGTTTCCACCTTCATGGAATATTAGGAGAAATACATTCTTCGGAGTAGTTTACTAAGACTCTGGAAAATGAACATTGTTTGGCAGTGTGCTGTAATGTTATACATTCTCCCCTTAGCCGCGGTGGTTTACCAAAACTATTTCTTATGCTACCTTAAAGTATGTGTAAGATTTCTGAGCTGCAAAAATTGTCCATGCTATCATATAAACTGAGTGTGACATGCTGAATTCTGATACACCTTCTAGTTTAGGTAGATAAGACCACATTTTTTTTCCATATGGCTTCTGGTTGTTTTTAAGAATAATTGAATTGCTTGTATGATTTTGATGTTGATCCAAAAGCAATGAATGATACAAAACTCTCTGAAGTTGAATGCTGACTACCTTAAATTTGCAACAGGATTTACTTTCCAAATTACACATATTCATGGGTTTTGTACCAGTGATGAGAAAATAGAGTAATGGGCTGGTTATTGACACTACTAAGCCACTGTTCAAATTTCCACTCTGGATTAATGCATTTTAAGCCAGTTGTGTCACCATCTCCCTAATTATCTGGTATTTTTTGATGTTACTGGCAGTGAGGGAAAATTTCAGACACCCGCTTTAGTAAACATTTTCATTTCACAGCTGAATTTTTGCAGTCTGGGATTTTGGTGACCTGTGTATATTGTGTTTTCATTGAGTTTGACTGGTTCACATAATTTCATGAATTTTTTTTTTTATTTTTGCTTTTGTTTTGCATACACCTATTACCTGGTATATCTTGCATG
Organism: Pyxicephalus adspersus; assembly: GCF_032062135.1. Taxonomy (NCBI): domain Eukaryota; kingdom Metazoa; phylum Chordata; class Amphibia; order Anura; family Pyxicephalidae; genus Pyxicephalus; species Pyxicephalus adspersus. Next base: position 116,258,310 of record NC_092862.1, read on the forward strand.
GTGAAATGTAGGGATCCTATTCAGAAATTCTTGTATTGGTCAGTTGGCCTATAAAGTTACCGTAAGTTCTGCAAAGCTCCTTGCCAAACTTTAAACTTGTTCCTCCCCTGAGCTTCCTATTTAAGCCAATCGGGTGCACACTTCCTGTTTGCCAGATGATTGCACCATTGTTCTTGATCTTTGTTGTTGCTACTGCTACAATTAATCTTATTATTGTTCTACATATATTGGGTGATTCACTGACCACTCTTTATGGCCACTACTTCATATTCACTTCCTCCTATATATCTGACTACACTTTCCCCTTGCTTTTATACTGTACTTGGGTAGTGAATCCAGAATGTAATGAAGCACAAACACAAATGCTGTTTCTTTTACTAGACTCCAAGTCTTGATCAAATATTGTGAAAAAGTGGGTTTATGTGCCTTTGAAACAATAAACCATACAACTTGCATTATTACAAATTATTGTAACATTTCAATCTAACCCATTTTGAGGCTAGATTTTTTATAACTAGAACATGTGGGCTCACAACTTCCACCAACCCAACCCAAAATCCAAACTCACTGTTAGAATGATCACAAATATAATACTTCTAGATCCTAAACTATTTTAGAATATTGTGGGAATGTATGAAAATTTTGATATGGAAATGATCTACTGTACTGAATTTGTAATATAAAAAATGCCCCATTAACTCTGCCACTCATAGGCACAAATCAATTGTGCCCAATGGTAAATCCAGACCTGCCTATCTTCGACCATAACTAAACAAATACAAATGCATATTTGGGCTTACATGAAATATCCATCATAGCTATTATTGTAAACTTTTCCTTGGCTCCAACAGTTGCTACTAGAACCAAAGCCAAATGAATCTTAAAACAATAGAAACTGTGCATCCTTGTATTTATATATCATATACATCATAGTTTTATATAAATAACAGAAATACAATATGTGCAAAGAAAGCGTTAATCATGTTTTGATGGTTTATCCATGGGATTACAATTACTGATATTGGAGAAAGACACAGAGAGCATTACATGCCTTTCTTTTGGCAGTAGTTACTGAAGCAGCTGTTGTTCTGAACAAAAAACACTATGCTGGCTTTGACTTGATTTACATAAAAAAGTATTTTATTGGCAATCAGGGGCATGTGTTTATACACTCTTTTACCCAACTAGGTATTTTTACAATTTATTGTGGTTCAACAGATGTATTAAAAAACAGCGATACTTTTCCTACCACTTTAACCTCACACCCCTCTTACCTAAACTGTCTCAATTACCCCCTTCCCTTTCAGCTGCCTACTCACCAAGAAATATAAGATTAGAGACTTTCCCCTTTAAAGTAATGGGTATTACTTTAAAGAGGATTTGCACCAATTTTTACTTTTCCCATGACCACACCAAGCAATGAAAGACATTTCACTAACAGAAACACAGATAGGAATAAAACTTGAACGGGGTTCTAATCCTCCCCACTCTACTAAAGTAAAGGCTAAAATGCAAGTCCCCCAGAAGGAAGGTGACATTGCTTTTACTTTAAGAAAGTGGACAGAGTATCCAGTGTTGTTTTTTGGTATCAACTGGAATTGGGCTTTATAAACAACAGGATTCTTCTGAGCTCACACAGGGAACCTTGATAATTACCCAACCAACTCTTGCATTAATCACCACCAGCCAGGATACAGTTTTACCCACCTTTAGGGTCATTATTCTTTCTAAATCATACAACATTTCACCCGTGTCTATTCCATTACTTAATAGAGTTCTTTTTTTATATTGTTCCAACAAAAATGTCTTTGTGCACAAGCTCAGTTCGTATAACAGCTGTTTTCCTGCATTCAGTTTTAATTGTTAAAGCAAATCAATCAGAAGCTTGTATGATGCAATTTTAATTCAAGTTATTAATCATTTATGCATTGTAGCTGTTAAAGAGGGAGATTATTTTCCTTCCAGAATTGTCAGAGGACTAAGCAAAGCCTCTGCTGTTTTCTTTCAGAGTATCTGAAGTTATAAAGGCATTCTCTGAGAAACGTAGCTGGTGTATTGTGGGCAGGATACAGTACTTATGAGCCCCCCAGTGAAGAAGTAGATGACTCCTTGGAATCTGCAGGATCACTGTGGGTGGAAAATCTATGCAGGACATTCAATTACCAACAACTTGAACTTACCTTATCTTGTAATATTTAACCAATCGCACTATTATTCAATTTCTTCACCTTTGTTAGAATAAAGCAAATTTATTTAAAATAAATTAGGTCAAAATGCTTCCTCTGCTCCAATAGATTTGCTATACCATTATTACGTTTAGGAACCAAATCCTTTTTACTAATAGGTACATTAAATAAACTGACTTAGTTTCCTTTTCCCTCATCTATCTCCCTCAGTAAACAAAGCAAGAAGGCATTGGGCTTGATTTATTAAAGGTCTCCATGACTGGATAAAATACACTATCATGGGAGAACCTGGGTGATCCAGCAAACCTGAAATGGCTCCGGTCCAGGGTTAAAAGCATTTGCCAATTAACCTCCCCAGAGTTAACCCCGAGTGTGACTCGGGGTAAAAAAAAACAGAGGTAACCCTGAGTCACACCCGGGGTAAATAAAACATTAAAAAAATATGCATTTACCTGGTCCCATCGGCATCCTTGGGGTCCTCCAGGCTCTTGCGATCCTCAGGCCGCATCCTCTTCCTCGATCTGTTACCCGGTGAGTGTGCTGACGTTCCCCTGGAGTTCCCAGTGACATAGACGCGTACAGCTGTCACTAAGGACGCGGCGGAAGTTTCAAATTATTTTGTATTGCATTCTTTACAAAATAACTGTATTGAATGCAATACACTGAATTTATACGTATAAAAGCAGTGCATTGACTTTCTTAAAAATGTATTTTACAGTATAATAATTTGGTATGAGTATAATAAAGTTTGAAACACAAAATCACGTCAAAGTTTATTAATAAATTTATTTTGTATTTAATGTATTATTTTGACATGATTTTGTGATTATTTGTATACTAAGGCATTTCCTTGGTCACGTTTTTGAGCGTTTCAAATAACATTCCTTGCAACATTTTAAAAATAAAAACACGGGACAAACGTGAGTAAACACGTCCAATGATTTGTGTTTTCCCACATTTTTAAATGCTTGAAAACATTATATCAGGCAAGCTTTAAAACACCTGAATTTCAAACATGGGCTTTTTAAGCCTCAGATTAAACGCTGGGGACACAGTCCATGTAGACCCAGCCTTAATCATTTATTTACCTAATGGAAATAGTTTCATAAGAAATAGGAAAGGTCCACATTAGCAGGCCTAAATATGACACAATGTTGAGTTCGGTATTATCCAGGTTGCATCTCAGAAACCCATGCATCTCAGAAATCGATGATGAGATGCCTGACTGTCCAGGACTGAGGGAGACAGGTCAGGGGTGGACAGATAGATTTGGGTGTCATCAGCATACAGATGGTACTGTAAGCCAAAGGACGATATGAGACTACCGAGAGAGGAGGTGTACAGAGAAAAGACAACCGGTCCAAGGATTGACCCTTGGGGGACACCAACAGGGAGGAGAGTGGGCGAGGAGGAATTACCATTGAAATAAACTTGACAGGAACGGTCAGACAGATAGGAAGCAAACCAAGAGTGAAAAGAGTCCCTGATACCAATGGAGTTTATGATTTGGATTAGAAGGGGGTGATCAACAATGTCAAAAGCAGAGGAAAGATCAAGAAAGAGGAGGACAGTTATCTGAAGTTGTCAATTGCAGAACACTGCATTTCATGATTTTATAAGCACAGGTAATTGTGTCACCCTCCAGCCATTGCTATGATTACTAGACCACTCATATGTATGTTTTTTTTCACACATGAGTGGTTGGGGGTGTATGAAGACAAAGTGGTTAACCACTAATGTGAACTGAGACTTAATGGAAACACAAGTCTGACAAGTTACTTCCAGTGCTGCCTTGTGGAGTAATTGGATTAGGGATGACATTTCTATTATAACTCCAAATGGATAAAACATAGGTGAAATGAACTTGTATATGTGGATTAGTTTCCTTAAGCAAACTGAGTCCAAAGCATTTCTTCTGTAAATTGCTGGACTGTTATAAAATTGTTACAGCAACTTTTCCAAGGGAAATAGTATTAAAAATAAATTAGCATCTTCATTGTCTCAGATTATCAGAAGTAATATAACAAAAAGGCAAATAACTAGAATACAGAATGAGAATGGATATGCTGACTGATTATGGTACCTAAAGTGTTTTCAGCTTAGTTTGCAGAACACTATCAGTTCTTTATTGGAAATTTGCAATGCTTTTTCCAGTAATGTCCACTGCTCCCTAGACTTTCATATTGGTTTATTCCTATGATGGACAGCCTTGGCCTACATTCTCAATCATCCTAACCAGCAATGCTGGGTGGTTGGTAAGCATGGGAATAAAACATAACTTTAATTACATAAAATAACTGTCAAAATGTACATGTTGAAGGGCCTTGGAATTCTGGTACAATAACATACTAGTGAAATCTTGAAGGTACCACTAGGTGCCTACAGTTTAAGCCAAGTAGGGGTATCATACTAATTTGTGTACTTTAACTGAACCAGAATTGATTAGCCAAAGACAATTGTTTTACACCATGACATAGACTTTCTGTACACATTTTAAATGACTATAGAAAACTGGAACTGCAGGTAATTGTTTATTTACGTCACTCTCTAATGCTAAAAAGCTGTGGCAAAATAAAAAGTGTATAGTAATTAATACGTTTGTAAAAAGAAATCTGTAAAAATGCCCATTTTAGCCCTGCTTGGGGGCAACATCACATTCATGCTTGTGAGAGTTTTGGGTATGATGAGCACCCTAAATCTTGCAAGAAAGTGTGCCCGCATATAGTGGTAGAGTAGCACTAGAGTAATGTGTCTATGGCGTAACAATTGAAAGGAATAGTAAGCTTCAACTTCCCACTTTGCAATTACTAAGGCAGCTTGGTTGAGCTAGGAACTAACAGGTCAATTCACCAAAAGCCTCTGAAAACTGAGCTATGCGTGGCCATTCCAAATGTTTTTCTTATGATTTTTTGTAAGATATTGGTTTAGCTTGGACTTACTTACGTACAACTTCATGTTGCTGTATTGCAATCTAAACAAGTATTAAATCAAGTTCCTATGATTCACAAGTCTTATAAAATACTAGTACTAAAAGGCAAGAATGGGCCAAGGGCGGATTGACAAGCCACAGCCTTGTGATTCAGCAGTGATGATGCTGACAGCCAGTAAAATCTTTGAATCCAAATCAAATTCTAAATCAAGGTATTATTTGTTTTATAGGTCTCATACCGTACAAAAAAAAAACAGTACTTCTCCCACCTGAACTAAATCCTCCTTTATTTGTGTCTACCATGCTCACCCTTCCAGACACTGCAGCTCACAGTGTTAGCAGCATTGCTGTCCATCTATAAAACAGTGGACAGGACTAGGTATAGCCCGGCGCCAATTGACAAACCACAGCCTTGTGAATCAACAGGGACGATAATGACTGCTACGTCCTCTGCAAAATGTTTTTTTTTTCTTGTGTACAAACAAGCACAGCAAACATGTGACACCATGTGACAACAAGTGACAACTCTGTTGTGAATTCAGGAGTTGTGCTCCATCTTTGTCACATCATCACAGGATCTAAATTGGGCGGACTTTTCTGGCAGGACCAAGAGATATTTGTTGGACTATGCAGGGAGTCAACGAGAAAAATGTATGTAATAAAGTGCTGTAGCACATATTTATTTAATGGGAGGCCGTAGTACTATTTTAACGAGTAGGGTGGATTTATTTGTCTTATCACTAAAGAACTTGGCTGAACATATCTAAATGAAACAGTATCCATAAAGTTTTGTGTGAAATAAGACTTTCCAAATAATTTCCCAGTCTCTTCCTCTCTTAGTTTGATTGGTTCCAAAAGCACGGGAGGGTAGGCTGTCACAATAATGTCGTCATCAGCTCCCAGCTTCAAAAGCCTCTGCAATGTTTGACTTGTCATTTATAACTTGGATCTGAAACGACCCACAATTCCCTGGACAGCTCTAGAGAAATTGATAACAGACCTTGAGCTTCTTTTATGACTTTGAGGAGGCAACTCCAATCACGTGATCATTGGCAGTTAATATTATTTCTTGACATGGTTGTAAAAACTATAAAGAAGCCTATGGCATTTGTTTAGATGAGAGATGGGCTCTCAAGCTGTGCATGATCTTACAGGGCCAGATTAGAGAGGGACCGAGGGAATATAATGTTTGCAAACAGGAGATACCTTCTCTAGAAGTATGGCTTTCATACAGCAGTCCCAAGGGCAGGCCCTGCAGACAGAAGAAAATTCCACATTTATCAAAAAATAATATGGCAATCTTCCAGTACCAGGTTTTAAAATAACAACCACATATATATGCAAAGCTAAATCTTTACATTATAAAGGGAGGAGCTGCAGAGGAGTCAAAACAACACTCAGCATGAAACAAGGCATGCACAGTATAAATCTCAAAGTTTTGGCTATCTGGGAAAAAAGAGGCACGTCACAAATATTGCACATAGTCTGGGTTTCATTAAAACACATTTTCTCCTTCCCATTTATCTTTTGAGGATATATGTGATTTTTTTTTTCTAACAGCCTTTGAAAACTTCATCCAAGTTTGCAGAACTTCTGACCAATTGTGTTATTATAAGCTGTGACTTTATGTTTCTCACTGGAGAGAAAAAAGCAAGTTTTCCTAAATATTAGTGTTGAGATTGTAGATAGTATGCGTGTTTCCGTTTTTATTATTTGTGGTCAAGCCATGATATATATACTATTTATGCAAGAAAACATGGTGGGACGGTTGCATACATTTGACAGTTTTCATTTTTCTGTAGTTTTATAAAGGTGGCCTGTTCAGTGGCAGAACATAAATCACAGTCAGCATTGGATAAGTAGTGTCACAGAACTGATGGCCATATCTAGGGGTTTTGGAAGCTTCTGGACTGAAGGAGTTGGTGACATAAGGAAAGTGGAAATTTGGGACAAAGTAACTAAAATAAAAGCTTAGTATAGACACTCAGTAAAGAAGACAGAGGTTTAGAAGAGGCAGGTAGGGGTATACCAGGTTGGCATTAATTGGCCCTCACTAAAGGGTCTTTACAAGTGTTTCTAAATGCACATAAAGCCTTGTGTGTCTGGGAATTTTCCTATATGCAAGTCTCTGGAATGCCTAGCTGGCAACTTCAGACAAACAGACAGAAACAAAGTGCCAGTACACAAAAAATATAAGAACAAATGGAGTTATAACCAGGAGACACATGGTATGCATACAGGTAAGATTGATCAGTCACATAACATATTCAAAATGAAATATTAATGAAGACAGACTACAAGAACAACCAGAATCCTAATAAGCAGGAGCCAGAAGGACATAATGTACTTCCTGTCAAGAGGGACATGTTAGATATACAAGGAACTAATATTTCAATACCATGCAGCAAAGTTTATAGCACATAGTCTTTATCTTTATAAAAAGAAAATAACTATAATACACTGCCATGTCCCACCATCATCTTATAAGGTATATATATAATAATGTAAAATAATAGTTAATTAACATTAATTGTACACATACTTGATTATGTGTTCCTCATGAATAGGTTTTGATCAATGTGACGTATACAGTATATATTAAGGGACCAGCTGGCAAGATTGTAGATGGTTTGAAAGTATCATCCAGGTCTCTGCAAAGCTACATGATTTGTGGATGTTGTGTTGAAAACAATTTCTATTTTTTCATTATTGTAATAAGTTCTGTTCTTGATCCTGAAGCCCAGATGTGAAGAGCATTGAAAGAGGTAAATCCACCATTTCTAGGTCTACACTGGAAGCCTTGATGCTGGGGAAAGAGGTGAGTGCTGAAGAACACCATAAAGATACAAGTGCTACCTGGTGCTTTGGGGTACCCATTTGTCAGGAACTGACCAAAGTGACTGAGTTAGCAGCTTGGACAAGCAACTGTTAACACATTGTGTTAGATTTCTATTAAATATATTATGTTTATGTACTATGAAATGTGTGGAGTGATTTTGTATGATTTGGATTATGGTGTGTTTAGGAAGTGAGTGGGCATGATTAAAGATTTGGATACTATTTTGGACATTTGTATATTTTTTGACACATCACTATGACTAAGGAATAGTCAGTCAGAAATGCGTAAGCTGCTAATGAAGTTGGCTTATGGGAAAATGACAGTATGTGCTGATTATGTATATTTTATGACTGGTGCTACACAGCCAACCTCTGCCAGCTAAATAAAGTAAAGGAAGTTCTGTGGTTTGTGCCTAACAAGAGTTTGCAGATGTGTAGAGAGGGTACTGGAACTGGTCATTCATTAGGCTAAAAGCACAGGAAAATAGACCCCGAAAAAGAGCAGAAACAAGTGGGGAGATGCAAGCAGTAGTCCAATCTTTACCATGACCCATATATGTAAACTTGTAAACCCTTGTCCTTGATAAATTTAGTTTGAGTCAACAAATTTCCCTTTACTGCCTACTGAGGTCCCTTCTGTTATTAGATACCATACTACTTAAACACACTACAACCAACAGCACTAAACATATATATAAACTACATATAAGTAGTCTTGCTTGAACAGCTGAGTGTTCGATTCGGCAGCTTTTCGATGACGCAGAATTCAAACACCATTAAAGTCAAGGGGGGGGGGATTCAGGTTTTTTTCGGGACTGTGTAGAACTGCAAGAGCAGTGCTCCCCTAATTGCTCTTGCAGCCTTAGCGTAACTGTAGAATGTGTTCTTGGATGGAGATTTTCTATCCAAGAACACATACGGAACAGCAGTTCATCTACAGTCACAGCTAATTGGAAGCACTTAATTAACATCTCGTGCCCCTGGATCACAGTGGATTCTCAGGGCTGCATTCATTCTTGCAGCCTTGGGAATCTTCCTGTTTGCGATCCCAGGGCACTAGAGGTTAATTGATCTGGAGTTCGCCTTTTTTTAAAACATATTTTTAAACACAAAATCACAAAACCAAATTCCGTGTTTTTCGGGTCTGTCCGAATTCGAACACCAACACTACATATAAGGACTAAACCTTATAAACTTTGCTGTAAGTAAATTATGTTTAGTCATTTACTCTCCTTTTTAGCCTTAATAACAGCAATGTACACAACACAGTACTCTGTAGTGCTTTCTAATTCCAAATGGCAGTCTAGTAGGCAAATCAATCAATAGAACGTGCAACACATAACAGCTAAGTGTACAAAGCACAAATGTGAACCTGCTGTTGGAGAATTTTTCTAGCTATTCCACAAGGATTAAAAAGATTTACAGTATATTACCTAGTAAGATACATATTTATACAGTATGTATTTACAAAGTCTTTTGGGAAGTGGTTCTGTTCCATTCTTTACTTCCTAAAAACATTCTCAAAGAATATCTAGTCTTTATTTATCCAATTACTTTTTTATTTTTTTTACTATTTACTGTATATGTAATGTTTTTTGTACAAATAACTATTTATTACAAGGTGCCCCTTGACTCTAATACCCTAATGTCATAGAGCTTCTCCATATAGAAGAAAGAGAGATATATAATTTTAGACCATATTTTCTTTTTCAAATAAGTATTTTGGTTTTAATTTAGATTCAAATAGCCTGTGGATAGTTTTTTTTTTGGTTTTGGTTACTTTTTTTAGTTCAGCATTCCACCTCTGTATGTCCCTACCGCAAAATTATATAAATCTCTAGACCAAAATAAAATAAATGACATTAACATAATTTGACAAACATTTCATAGATTGTCCTGAATCATTAATGCCTATCAGTCACTCTGTCAGTCCTTCAGCTGCTGTCAACAGCCTCTAGATTAGATTTCCCAGGTCACCTTCGGTCTGCCTGGTCATCAGACTATCTGAAGCATGCTGACATTTGTGACAGGGGGCTGATGATAAGTAAAAGTGTAATATTACGATTTACATGAATGACCATTTTACTAAAACTTTATTTGTCATGAAATATATTTATTATATGTCTTTTTCTAGGCTGACATATTTTGATAAGACGTCAACTTGGAGAAAATTAAAAATTGTCTTAGGGAATTCAAGGATGGTGTCCCTATCATACTTTCATGAATTAGGTGTTATATAAAGAACATAAAACCATTTCAGTGGGTATCAACATGCAATATAGAAAAGAATTACCACCTTTGTATATACACTTAAAGTGCACTTTGGATAGGCATAATTAAAATTAGGAATATATTTAAATTGTGATAAAGATTGTGAGTGTTCGAATATATTCCTCTATAGAGTACAATCATCACCCTAAGGACCCTTCACACCGTAGTGTGAAACCATGAGGTTGGCCACTCTCAGGGGCAGAAAATCTAGAGAGCACATCTAATTAACACCCAAAAAATATCCTTTGCAACCTACCACCCAACAGTATAACTGTATAAACTATATTAGATTGTAGTTGTAATCTTCTTGATGAGTTGACAAGTTGACTGCCAGTGGATATACATTCAATAAGTTGCCATACTAAGCATATAGGGGTATATCTATAAATGTATAACCCCTACACCGTGCTATGCAAGCTTTAGCGCATCCCATTCATAAAAGTTAGATGAAATAAAGAAGATTTTGTTCCAATATTTTTCACATCTCCTGTGCCCATTTTGCTGGTGTTGTGATGCCATTGAACCCCAATATTAGCGGGTAGAATCTTTAAAGGAGGAATTCTGTCTGTGAAGATGTGGGATTGTCTCCACTGTTGGAAATCATTTTTGCAAAACACATCTGGAATTGTTAATGTGGCTGAATAAAATACTCAATGAGGCTCAAGCTGCAACCCTATTTACTACTATGGGTGGGTCTATGGGAATTGGCATGCTGTTGTTGTTCTTGCAGGGATTATTAATTGTTTCTGAGGAAAAAAGCTAATACATGTAGGAAGTGAAGAAACAATGAGATTTCTGAATGCACTGTACTTTGATTTATGAAAAACATCCATAATCACACTTCGATCTATAACAGATATTTGATGTAAAATGTAAATGTTAAAGACAAATATTGGCTTTGGGAAATGAATTACCTTAAACAGATAATTTTCAATACTTCAGTTTTTTGTAATCCTGCCTTTGATAATCCTAACAAGTAATTCTGACAAAAAGTCAGTAAGCATGCTTTATACCCTCCTAACATTTAGTCCATTATTTTCATACAAATAGGTTTAACCATCAAATTGGATGCCTATATTTTATATGTATTTTTGTTAAGTGCGTTCTTTGGGAATTATAAAGGTCAATATATACATAAAAGTAGTTTTTCATTCAATAGTTTTCCAAGCCTCTTTTTCAGTTCAAAACTGATGAATTTGCTTGAAAATATCTTCAACATTTCAAGTCTGTCTGAATGTGACTAACTACTACTAGCTCCAGACAACAAGGAGTCATTTATGCGCAGAATAAAGTGTGTGCTTTACAATAGGTTTCTATTGCAAATCATGGAAATTGAGGATGTTCAGGATCTGTTTCCTAGACTGAAATGTTGCTTGTTCTGCTGTTTTTGTTCTTTTTACTGGTGAATACTTCCTCCTGCCTGCAGCAGACTGATGACATTGACTTATTCTAGACAAAGTCACCTGACAGGAGCTTAAGAGCCAATTTTCATATAAAAGGTACAGCTTTTAAAATATTAAATGCTTCTGTACTTTGCGGCATGTCCAGGATTTGTTCATGTTGACTGAAAGGCCTGCTTTTATTTTCAATTTAACAATCAAGGCAAAATATGCTGAAATGTAACTGTTAAAATGAACAATAACATAACCAGGAAGCTGCAGCCACCCAATGAAAATATATTTAACATATTTTGAAACCAAATAATAAAAAGCGTTTCAAATAGTTAATATTCGTTCCAAAAAAGTGTGAAATAGCTATGCCGTGAAACACACACTTTGTAATTACTGGTTTGCAAAAGTCTTCAGAAAATTCAGAATGTGAGGAAATGAAAAGCTAAGTTCATATGTCTAAATAATACAGTGTTCATACTGAGTTTATGGTTACTGGCAGTGCACACCACCCTGGGACTCTCCAGTTCATACCTATGAATTGGCTTAGTTAAGACACTTGGATGTAGGTTCTTTCAGTAAATATATTGATTGCAACCTGAAGGGTAAGATCTTCTAAAAGTGACATTCCACTTATAGATGTAGTCTGGTTGTCTCACCAGATTATTAAATTTCCCTTAGTGGTGAAACCTTCCCGCCATTGTACCTGGTTTACTTTTTTGCTCACCGTGAAATGTTTGTTGATCCCATTCCACTCCTTCAGCTGTGTTTTCCATTATAAAGGATATGAATCCCTTGAAGAAGACTAGGACCATCATGTATGTATCATGTACAGCTAAAAATATGTGTAGGCTTAGGAAGTCAATTTCACAGATCCTATCTAAGGGGTCAGTCCTTCGGATATATGTGAATGAAACAATGTTCACTCAATGTACTATAGAGGATATGTATCTATAGAGGAGCACTGTTGTCACTTTTGGACTGAAAAAATATTAAAGAACACCAAAACACATAAAAAAAGTCACAACCAGGTAGTGTTTTTGTCAGAAGAGACATGCAAAGTCTCTTTTGATAAAAATATAAAGAAACCTTTTCCCTGCCTCTTGATGGCTTTTGTTTTTTTTTTGCCTACATTGCACAGAACATGTCAGTAAAGAGCCTGGCTGGTTATAATAGACTTAGGCTACGTACACAAGTGCAATAATTATTGTTTGAAAACGAATGATTAACGACCGATCAACGATCGTATAGTGCATGGTTCTGTACATGCTGTAACGATACAATTGTTAAAATATGATCCACCAATTTTGTACACACACTAGATATGATCGTTTGAACGATGCAGGAAGTGACATGTTCCAGAGAAAATGTACTGCAGAACCATTCACGATCACTGAACGACCATACACACAATAGATAGTAATCAATCATCGCCCAATCAGATGCACTGGGACAGTTTTTCTTTTCCAGTGACATTCCTCGTTCATCGGCGTCGTTGGCCAGTCATTGTGCACTTTTTTGGTTAACGATCGGGCGTTAATCTTCGTTTCCAACGACAATTATTGCATGTGTGTACGTAGCCTTAGATGCTAAGGACAAAGTAACCCCTGCACATGCATAATCAGTAGCCATCCAGTGGCCAAAGAGGCCAGAAAAGTCAACAACAAAGATGGAAGCTTCTGGGGGTCCACTAGTAACAGGCTCCTGGACCTGTCATCTCTAAGGTCACCTATAAAAAGCTAAGTATGCACCTATCTAGCAATATGCTTTGCATCTACACCACTAAGAATGTCACTTTTAGACCACAGACCACCAAACCTTACATCTTCATAACATAGTGAGGGGAAGTCAGTAGGTAGCTAGCTATTAGGACTTATAACAAAAAAGGCGCAGAACAGTTTTAAATTCCATGGATTTATAGCAGCAGCAGCAGCAACATGATTTTATTGGTATATTTAAACGACTAAAATGAAGCATAAAGAAGAAATTCACTGTATGGTTTACATATACTGTGTTATAACTTATGTGTCCTTCCTTTACACTGTTTCCGTGATGCAGCCTCAGTCAGTGTGGGCAATATTACTTCTGGCAGATGCCTATGGCTCCTTCCTCTATCTATGTCACTGATTAGTGCCATAGTAATTTAGATGTCAAAGAAAGTAACCATAATGCAAGGCTATGTGGCACTTCTCCCATACCAACAGTAAATTTGTTAAATGCCTACAATAAACATAAAAGTGGAATGAAAGATATATATGTACCTCCTTGTGAAAGGACAGAAAGTAATGTGCCATGTTCTCAGCAGAAAGGTCGGTATACTGTATCTAATTGTCCCAAATATACATCCAGTGTGATACAATAACAATATATGTGTGGACAGTGATAAAACACCTAATAATAAATTAAAATAGTAATAAACACTTTTTATTCTCATTGTTAGTGCCTTGTGATTTTTACTCAGCTGAATTAATCCTCACAAAAGATACTGGAGTCGCCTAGGATGGTGTAGACAGGAAATGTGTAGGAGGAACACAGTCCTCAGCCAAAGAAGTGCATAGGGATCTCCAAGACAAATAACAATGTTATTCAAGGGATCCCAGAAAAATATTAGAAAGTAGGAGTTGAAAGTTAACTATCTGATATCTCTAATAAAGTCAGCTATCATTTCCCATACAAGGAATACTCATTTTTTAACTCAAAGATAAAAATGAAATAAGTGTGTGAAAAATGAATGATCGTTAAAATGACTTGTATTCATGACTTCATGCCAGTTGTTTTTTGCAGTTTGCATTTTTATTAGATGGAAATACTGTCAGGCTAGGGATAAAAGAGAAGGAACATTCTAGCACTAAAGAGAGTATATATTACACATGATACTAAAAAGTTAACAAAGCATTGTGTATTACTGTAATATTTTTTTTTTGTAAAGAAAAAAGAGAGTTTAAAGAAACCTTTCACAAATATTGTTCATTTAGGATGAGAAATGGACACTTGCAGAGGTTACCTTTAGACTATATAAATATGTAGTGCAGCCAGATATATAGGCAGCTAAAGTTAAATGTAAATCAATAATTCAGCATTTCTCAACAAGGGTACCATGGAATTCTAGGGTTCCTCCGGTGGCAGTGCAGTTTGCACCTCTCAGGTTAGTTTGACACCAGTGATCTTTTTTGATCTGTAAGAGTGACATTCTTCTCACTTGGCCAGCAATCTCATTTTTTAAATTATTTATGAATTTTTTATTATGGTGATTATATATATATTTTGTGTTCTCACTGTGATATATATTTTTTTTGGCGTTGCAAACTATATATATACTAATTTCATGCTTTTATCGTAAACCCAGATACTGACGGTTATTCACTCAATGATTCGCTAAATGTACCGCGAACCCTGAGGAAGCCTAAAATGGGCAAAACGGGTTGGGTATATGGCTCATACGTATGCGACAAGTATTTGTAACATTCTGCTATTGTTAGCTAGATGACGATTGTCTAGTGCGCTTTTGGCCTCATCACTCATATGGATTGTGATCATTGTTACTACGACTGTCACCCAGTCTGTATTCACTTATAATGTATTATGAAGGACTAAGAATAATACACTAACTTTGTTTGTCAAAAAACCCTTTTTCTTTGTGGTCATTTTCTGAATGCATTACCAAGAGTTAGCATATAAGGCCTATAAAGGCAACTGGGCACCAACCTTGTTACCTGATACAGCAATCTAGGAGGCATTCTTCCAAGTAACCACCACATTAATTTACTGTGGCCTGTGGATATAGAAATTATAGCAGTGGTTTCCCAAAGACCGTATTTTAAGGGATTCACCCACATTAAAAAAGACAGAGAAACTTTGCCATAATTGTTCCTGTAAAAGGCTATCCCTGTTATTTTTACTTGCTTCCTGATCCTCTTTATTGGTCTTTAATGTGATTTGAGGCCTTGATGAACAATAGGCAACCTTGGGAGATGGGGCTTAGCCTGACAATAATGGGAATATGTCTCTGGAGCCTTAAGATTGTATTTGATTTTCATGTCAGTGGACTTAAATGGATTGATTATGTAGGATGTACATTGCAGAATCACTAACCTAGGCTGAATATGCAGCTCACATGTTCAGCTAATTATCTGTTTGCTTGTTACTTTTGTGTGTTTGAAACTACTAAAACGAAAAGATCAGCTTTACATCCAGGCAATTAGCCATTTTAGACTGAACTCAGTAATCGTCTACATCATTCCCCACAATAGGTCCACTTTAAGTAGATACAAAAACTAACTGGATAAGGTTAAGTTTGGTAAAGCTCTGTGTATCATGCTCCATTGTCAATGGCAAATCATTGTTGACCAACTTACCGATGAAAATGGTGAGATAATGCCCGTGCACAGTCACCTGTTGTCTGCTTCAAGGGCAAATATAACAACAAGTTTCTGGGCAAGGACTTTAATGGTTATGGTCCAAAAACATGTTAAAGTTTATAATAATAATTAGGTTTAGATAAACTTTAAATGATACTGTTATAACTGCAATTTGAATGCTGATTAAATTTCTTAATATAACCTTCCCATAATGCCCTTTTCATTATTGTAAGTGAACCTCAGAAACTAATACCAGTAGTTTAAAAACAGCTTCTCATGATGAGTTTCACATTTTTCAACATGCTTGATTTACTGTACAGAAATCTACAGCTATTAGCAGCACATGAATATGTCTTCCCAGGAGCTTCTGTTTTCAGTCTTTGAGATTCTTATGTAATCCTGGAAATGATATAAACTGAAACCAGCTCTGGAGTTTGGCTCTACAGATGTGGTAGAACTACAACTCTCATCAGGCATGCTGACATTTATATCTTCAGTGCAGCTGAAGAACTAATCATTGTCTACTTCTGCACTGTCCATATCGAAAACATGGGGATATATAAGAAATACAACTTATAAAGCCCCCCACATAAACAGTACCTGAATTTATTTACTTTTCCTATGCAAGTCCAGGGTTACAGATCTTTATTGGGGTGAACAACAACCAATGTAAATTTACAAATTTCCAATGAGCCCAGCCAGTTTTTGAAAATCAATCTCCTAGCTCCCAAACTGAGCATTATCATGCAGTCTGAACACATGGTACTATGGGACCAGCCTGAAAACCTATTTATGAAAAAAATGTAGTTTGACACTTGAATGCAGCTCTTAATACTTTACTTGTACTTAGCAGGACAGGGAGAAAAAGAATACCTATAACTTGATTTGTCTAGAAGGCAAGGGGTGGGGGGGAGAGCATCCAGAAATATCACTCAGAAAAAAAAGTTATAAAATAGATTTGAAACACTTACTTACACTGTTTAACTTTATTTGGGTTTGCATGGGATGATATTCATCATTTGTCTTAGGTTTTACCCTAACCATTTGACCCTTTATACCAGATAAATGAGAAGTGCTTTAGGATCTGATATAAAAAATATATTTGCAAATGTATTATTTTATGCCTTGAAAATTAGCAACCAAAGACTTTAGGTTGCTCATATCACCCACATTTCAGACTCACAGTGGGATCAATTACACTCATTGTTTTTGATGCTTTCCATGCCAGGTCTATTCTTGTAAACTTCTATGAATGTATTTAGGGTATATTTATTTTAGAGTCATTGGCATATAAAACATTTAGTTTCTCTTACTTCTAAAATCACAGGGAAGATCTTTGATAAATATCCTGTAAAAAATGTAAAAAATGTAAACTTTGCCATATAATCTTTAAATCTATGGCATATGATTGTTATGAAATGTCAGTTGGGACCATTATTACCTTATATACAGCATACCAATGAGTATGAGCCATTATTATTCTGCTTAGCTACATGCCAATGTGTCAGTAAATCAGTTTGGCTGCCCTCACATAGACTATAATTTATTCGCCGTCCTGCCAGCTGAACAAAAATACAACCATGGTTTATGAATTTTCTTAACTGCATAATAGTTACCTCCTGTGATATATAAAGCAAGAGTATAGATTTTTTAGTAGTTTAAACATGTGGATACAGTAGAGCATGGCCTCCTCCTGATATCTATATCTAGTTGGGAGGAATCAGAATTGAACAGTCGCTTTTAGATAATATTGGATTAACTATGGGGGACTGTTGCATCAAAGAAACTTGCTCACCACATATTTTTGGGTATTGGCTCTCAGAATGAAAATACCATATCATAAAATGTATTCAGGTAAGAATGGATGACAGCACACCAGCAGGTCTTTCGTAGAAATCCTGGTATCCCCTATGGTTCTGTTCCTCAATCCTGCTGTTTGTTGGCAAAACCCCAGCCTTGTCACTTCTACTTGTGATTCAAAGCAAATCCCATTGCTTTCTCTACACTCTTCCTAATAAGTTTTCTGATGGATCTCCCAGGAGATACCTACTA
This sequence comes from Pyxicephalus adspersus, assembly GCF_032062135.1. Taxonomy (NCBI): domain Eukaryota; kingdom Metazoa; phylum Chordata; class Amphibia; order Anura; family Pyxicephalidae; genus Pyxicephalus; species Pyxicephalus adspersus. The sequence continues at coordinate 116,276,332 of NC_092862.1, forward strand.
GGGTTTAATAGTAGAATGCAATAAAGTTTATGCATGACCCATTTCACTTACTGGGACATAGAGAGTACAAAAAAGCTTTACACAAAGGAAGAAGAAAGGAGGGAAATATAAAACAATAGAAGAATAGTTGCAAGTAACAGAATGCCTACATGTGTGAGATAACCCTAACATTTTGAGGCCCCAAAGGAGAATGTAATATAAGTAAACCTGTTTGTTACTTGCAACCTATCTGCTGACTTTTATTCTCACATTGATCCATGGAGCCCCATTTGCAAAGCACCCACCTTATCAATTAGGCCTGTAGGATGGACAGTGGACTTATTCTACATAAAATACATGAAGCAGAAGCCACTAGCAATACTCTGACCGCATAGTTTACAAAAGAGAACAAGGTATAGCATTAAGATAAAAGCTCAAGACAAAAAAGGAGGTCCAGCTGAAGGTCCCTCAACAATTTGTGTTTCCAGTGTAAAGGTGGTCAAATGGACATCAGCAATAAAAAAAATAAGAAGAACATAACATTAATAAACCAATTATAGGTTTAAAGTTCTAAGAAAAACCTAAATTAAACAACATTTTCTATCTGTCAGCATTGTATGGGTTTATTTATTATTATGTTTTTTTATCTTTTGCATTATGTTTAGTGTTCTCTGATGCTCCGACTGAAATTGTAAATCATGCCGAACGTTACCTTTACTACTGTGAACTTACATCTAATGTGCCTGCAATCATGCCAGCTCTGGCCTATGTAATGCTGTTTGTAATGTGAAATATAAACAGGGAATAGCAGCGAGGCATGACAGGAATGTGTTTCCATTGGAGAAGTCTGTGTCAAGAAAAAGTTTAAGTAAAGACATGTCCAGAAGGGCCTTTCAGCTGGCGGAGACGGAAGACTAATGTTATTGTACATCGGCTGTCACCCTGCCAGCCCTCCCTCACAGACTTGTTTTCACTTATATTTTCTTTCTCTTTTTTTAATTTTTTTTACTGACTGTTTGCTCAGGTGGACAGTGACACCATTTGGAATGCACTGCGTTCGTCCAGTGCCTGCAGGCATGGCCATTGGCTGTGTCATCGGACAGGCTTCCAAAGTGGTCTCAGGAGAGCAGAAGGTGAGGTCTGGGTTGCATTGTGTGTGGGAAAATATGAAGAAGCAAAGAGTGAGATATTGTTATTCTTGGGCTTCAAGGTCTACTAAGGGTCATAGTGTGGGAAGATGGACTTCGAGGTGTGGCAAGCCAAAAAACATAAAGTACAGTTACTAATAGTTATAAAAAAAGTTCAGAAACAAAATAATCTGAGACCAACATTTTGATTAGTGCCTTCTTTGTTTGATTATAAAAGAATCAACTCAACCTAAAGATCATATGGTTTTATGTTTAGTTGTGTTGAGTTACGCAAATAATTCCCCAAAGCCACCCAAGTATTCTAAACATAATTACGACACATGTAAGGTATGAGAAAGACTGGTATTGTTGACTACAAGAGTAATGACCCAAAGTGTAATTATCCTCAAAAGTTAACTTCTTTCCTCCTGTTTTTATCTTCCCCACATGATCTGTAAAGGTTAATGTGTATGACCAGAGTACACCCAGTCTAAACAGTTTATAGAAACTTCAGGCTTGACAGAAATTTGACATTTTATTTGGTTATGTTAACAGGAGATAGCCATACCATTTAGAACCATCATCTACTGAACTCTGCCGTAGTCCTTGAAGACACATATTAACAGAAAATAACCTATAACCATGAACTATTTCTGGGTTTATAATCTGTACTAACTACTTTTTAACCTAATGTGAGGTCTAAACATAGACAGTTCAGCATTGATGAAATCTGCTTTTTTAATGTTTTAAATATATTTTCCCTCATAGGCATTGCTCTACTCAGCACTTTTCTATCATTTGTACTTGTCTGAAACATCTCAGCAATGCAATATGTACAGTGGCTTCAGTATAAACAATGTACATTTTTGGGACACTACTCAAGAACACAGCTGGGATAGTAAATGAAATCATTCATTCCAATGAAACAAGCACCTGTACAAATCTGACATCAACCTGAAAATCTGGATTTGTAGATAGACTAATGTTTAAATCACCATTTTGCCTAAAGTAATAAAGTAGACATAATTATGGTAATGAACAACACATTTTCAATTGTAACATTTTATTAACAATAAATTACAAACAACAATTACAAAAAAATAATTTGCATATTTTTATTAAAAAAAGGAGTAATTGCATTTTTTAATTCAAAAAGTAGTAAATGATTGGTTAGATAGAGCCCAAATACAGAATCTTAGCAGTGCTACCACTATAAATTACTTTAAATTTGCTCACAAACTAATGTGATATGTACCAAAAAGCTTCTTTCATTGGGCCTGATTTATTAAAGCTCCCCAAGGATGGATTGGATACACTTTCATTAGTGAAGCTGGGTGATCCAGCAAACTGGAAATGGATCTGGTCCACAATTGAAAAAATTTGTTTGCTGAATCACCTAGCTTCACTGTTGAAAGTGTATCTTCTACAGCCTTGGAGAGCTTTAAGAAATCAGGGCCATTGCTGTGGTTTTATGCATTTTTATGTGCAAAAATATGTAAAATTGTTACAAACTGGAGCATTTCAAATAAAGGATGAACTACTTGACATTGTAAAAGCCTAGCCTAGTTCCCTCCTTTTACTCTAACTTGATATGTAATAATAATAATTTTATAATATTGATCTTTCTCTTTTCAATTTCTTTATTAATATAAATTGATCTTTCACTGTCACATACAGTCCTAAAAACAATAGGGAGGATCCAAGGGTTGAGGGATCGGGGCAAAATTCTACTTTTACAGCAAAATAACTTTTATTTACATGAATGGCAGACCCTGTATATTTCAATATCGTTGATCATCCTTCTCCTCCCCTGTGTATTGTCCTTAGTACCTAAACTTAGACCCTGTACTTTGTAATCCCTGTTCTTCTTGCCATATGACATCATTACAGGGTCTGGAAAAAGATATATCTATGGAAGCCAGAAGGAAATTTTTAAAGTTTCTGCCAGTTTCTCTGACCGGGATCCAATTAAAGTCTGGGGGCATGTCTGTACGGGGAACACAAAGATGATGGGGTTGGCTTACTAAATGATCTTAGGATGTTCAATTTGCAAAGTGAAAAGTTCACCCCTAGACTTTATAAAGCCTGGGCTCTGCAGTTCCTGTTTATTGTGCCTCTGCCAATATTCCACTTGTTGGCAGTACACTGCTGATCTTATGAACCACTATTCCTGTTCTGACTTTGTTTTTGTTTCTTTATTTGTCTACCCTATGCATCTGATAACTATTTGGTGGCTCTATGTTGATTATTGACTTTACTCTGCCTTGCTCCCATTATATATACTGCTACCCATGTGCCAAACGCACTGTGCTCCTGACCTTCAACCTTTCTGATATTATAGCAATTGGGTTCTGATCCTGATCATATACTGTGATATGTGACAAATCTAGGGAATAAGGTCTAATAATTATTGCAAGGAGAATTGCAAGCTTCTACAACCCATTTAGATCAATCATCAATCTATGTTCCTTAGTGCTCCACTTTCCTAACACAACCCCTAGACACCAACCTGGTCTAGGCCAGAAAGACACTGTTGTTGGGAATAGATCTATATTGTAATTCGTTTGCTGACAAGTTCAGAGCTAACCTCTACCTGAAACTATCAAAGAAAATGTTTGAAGTATTACCAGATTCCATTAAGTTTAGTAAAACTCTTTGAAAAATATAAGTTATAGATCTTCTTTCTTTTACCGCAGAACTTTTCATTGTCATTGTATTCCTACCAATGACCCCTAAGTAAAATATACAACATACTGCATAGCGGGAAGTATGAGTAAATAGAAGGGTTACTAGAAAAATAGAAATGTGATTTGTATAAGTCAGTAATTAGTTAAAGTTGGTCTAAAACATTAGGCACATACTAAGTTCCTTCAGAAGTATGTTACCCTGCAAATCACATTACTACTGGGCTCTAATATACAGTTAATGAGGCATAAGATGACACGAAAAGCACAAAGCTTTACATCTGAGGAACGGTCGATGGAATTCGTGTTAACTCAGATGGTGATTACCATAATAGCGAACTATCACACTTAGGATAATATTTACTAATTTTCTTCCGTAATTTCTACCCGGACTGTTTTGTGTTCTCACGCTCACATCATTTGTTTCTGTGAAACATGAAAAGGATGCTTCCTGCAATCTTCTAATTACTAAGAAATTGTTTTCCTTTAATGTGCCTAGCTTTGCCTAAACACAACAGACATCCTCTGAAATTTGAAACATTTGGCTAATGTATTGATATACTGACAATATAAAGTACACTTTCTGCAATTATAAATAAATATCAGTGAATAACCAGTTTCATCTTTCATCAGGTCAAACCAATAATAATTACTACCAAGATCAATCGTTTACCATCCTGAATATTTCATAGAAAGTTTCAGATATGTAATCAAAGCATAAAGTGTATGTAAACCCTACATCTATGTTGCTTTATGTTTTCCATCATGCATACAGTTTTATTGATTTTTGTGAATCTGCCACAAAGTTTCTTACCTGGAGATCCTCATCATCATCATCATCCAGCATCCTCAGCCTTTCCTATTTTGGGCTGGCAATGGTAAGCCACTGCCTTGCAGTTAGAAGCAGGTTTATTATATGCTTTTGGCTGGCCATGGAATTTGGCATTTTTATCAATTGCTGGAGTGTATGCAGACAGAAAATGGTTACATGGAGGCTGCAGGAAATGAGCAGCACTAAGATAGTTAAAGAAAAAGGTGAATACAATAATCCTAAAAAAAAAAAA
>NC_092862.1:116281298-116302443 GCF_032062135.1 Pyxicephalus adspersus
ATCATCATCTCAGTAACAGCTGCACAGGTTTAGACATCATTACCTGAGCATCCACAATGCTCCTAATTTGGGGAATTTTTTTTAATTCCTGTTGTGTCAGAACAAAATCAACAAAGAAAAATCCCCCCTATGGGGCACAAAAGAAAGATCCAAATTTTTCTACAATTGATAGATAACCAATCCTCTGTAAGACATGGCTCAGGAGTGAATCGTTACTTGTTGATGGGATAATGTTACCAAGTACAACTATTGCTACCTTTGGCATGAATATACTGACATTTCTATTCATGTCTATGTGTGTGATGGAAGGTATTGCAAATCTCTTTTATGAGTGGGGGATGTCAGAAACCTCCAGAAATTTAATGGATGGATACACCATTATGTTTGCAGAGGATGAGGGTGATGAACCCATAGTGGTGGAATTATTTTGCCTTGGATGCACTCAATTAACCTTTCAATCTTTGGAAAAATTAATAGATGGATTTTACCATAGACCCTTTCTGACATCAATGACCATTGACAGTATACTTTATTATTCTGGATTTTTCCTGCCCGAGGAAAACATTTTTTTTATGACCCATTAATGAATGTTCCATATTTGTTTACTTAAGAGTACAGCTTTGAAACATGACTGAAATCACTGCTGCGTTTATTTCATGCTTTGTTTAATATGCGTGTATGTCTGAGTGTTTGGCAAGCTTCACTTTTTGTTGTTTTTTTTTTCCATTTGGAATCCAACAATAACAAGCAGTATTTATGTTTTATACAATGCATGAAGTCATGTAAAGTGCGCAAAAACTCTCAGAGAAAGGGACTGTGTTCTAAAGAGAAATTAACTTTCTACACAGAATTGAACATGTGTACACAATGCCTAGAAAGGGCCTAAAACAATAAGAATTGATTAAAGTGTCATTTTAGTTTTATGTTTTTTAGATTTTTTTTTGGATACAAAGTGTAACCACAATACCATTTACCAGTATCCAGGCCCAATGCCACATGGATGGGACCATTATCACACACAATGCAAGGCACATGTAAATGTATTCACTAATCATCAAAAGGATGTATGTCAGACAATGCAGTCAGCATTAATATATGTACAGTATAATGATATATAAGTATGCAGAAAGTAGGGAGCTCTCAGGGATTCCATATGAGAGATATGGAGCAATCACCAGGACAAGATTTCCATGGAGTTTGTATGTTCTTTCTATGTTTGCATAGGATTCCTCCAGCTACTCCAGTTCCCTTTCACATAACAAAGACATATTGGTACTGTGAGTTAATTGGTCCCCCCCTTTGAAAGTGTCCTTGGATTATAGTAAGGACATTAGATTGTGAGCCTCTCTGAGGGACACTTAGTGACTTGATTATAGACTCTGTACAGCACTGTGTAGCACTATATAAATGCACATTACCAATAATAATACATTAATATAGTTTTATTGTGTGATCAGTGTCTCCAAAGATTACAGGTCACCTATCACAGTATTGTATGAACATAGGGCTGCAAAATAATTTCCTCTGTCTATATATAAGGGGATTTAGGTATACTCTATCTTTAACTCATACAAATTATCTGGGAGGGCTTCATCTCCCAAAAGAAAGGTTACAATTGATATACAAAAAATTAACAAGGTATTTAAATAGATTGCAGAGAGTCCCATATGAAAATTAATGTATATCAAACTAAAAAAAAACAAGATATTTATGTAAAGTATATTGTGGCTTAAGGAGGTATGTCACCAAAAAGGCAGAGATGAGCTCCACATTTAGTAGACTATTTCAATGTTCTGAGAGAGGGGCACCCTCTCTCGGACGATGCTAATAGAGCATTGATAAATGTGATTCCCAAACCGGAGAAAGATGCTTCAGAGATTGCCAATTACAGGCCGATCTCCTTGATTATTTGTGACCTTAAAGTCATGGCGAAGATTGTTTCAATTAGGTTGGGCTCTTTTATAGGGGCTTTTATCCATGCGGACCAGGTGGATTTCATTGGGGGGCATTCTTTTCCACTGTCATATCAATCAGAAGGGGAACCAGACAGGGATGTCCTCTCTTTTCACTCCTGTTTGCCTTGTCAATCGAACCACTAGTGATAACCATGCACAATAACCTATATATTAGGGGAATCATGTGTGATCGGACTGAACACAAATGCTCCTTATTTGCTGACGATATATTGATGTTTGTCACTTCCCCAGTTACCACCCTGCCTAACCTCTTCAAACTTTTAGATGACTTTTCCCTATGCTCAGGTCTACAGGTAAATAAAGCCAAATCCCAAACTCTTAATTCAAAAATTTCATTAGGATTGTTAGCAACTATCAAAAGCAAATTTGACATGAGGTGGGGTGATGGCCCCCTTCAGTATTTGGGTATCCAGCTGACCCCTTCCTACAGCAGCCTTTATAGACTTAACTATTCTGCTTTTATTAGATAACTCCATGCTGACCTCCAGCGGTGGTCCCGCTCACCGCAGTCATGGTTGGGGAGGATTGCTGTCATCAAAATGAACCTACTTCCCAGGCTACTTTATCTCTTTCGTACCCTTCCAATTCAGGACCCCCTGAAGGAGATTGTACTCCTCCAATCTAAAATATTGAAATTTATTTGGGCAGTTAATAGGAGCAGAATCCGAAAGGACACCTTATTTGCTTCTAAGCAAATGGGTGGTTTGAGAGTCCCTCATCTCAAGTACTACTATATGGCTGCACTGGGGGCGCAACTGTCACTGAGTACATTGCCTGGAAACTGACCTCAATAGGTCGAGATAGAGAATCATGATAGTTTCCCGGGTTCAAAAAAAATCTCCCATGTGGCGCAAGAAACAGTCAAGAGGGGCTATGAGATGCCCTGCTCTGTCTCACTCTATCCAGCTCTGGGACAAGTACTGCAACCACCAAGTTATTCTCTCCACACAAACCTTTAATTCCACTTTGGAATAACCCAGATTTTCCTCCAAGCCAGCACCTAGAAAATTTTAATTGGTGGATCCGCAAGGGCTTTAGGTGAGTGAAAGACTTGATAGATGTTAGATCAGTCTTTTCTTGGGATTATTTATTCAGTAAGCAGGAAATCCCATCCACAGAACATTTTCGTTAGACAGGCCCCAAAACCCATGCGCTCCTCCCTGTTCAAAAGCTCCTGCTCATCTATAGCCTCCACAAGATGGCAAAATTCTATTATCTATTCAGCCTTGGTCTCCCCACCTGGTAAACCTAAATATGTTTTAGATTGGGAATCTGAACTGGGTTTAACATGGGAATTGGAGGACTGGTGAACTACTGTTTACTCACTATCCAAGGTCTCCTTGAACTCCGCTTTGGTGTAAGCCAACTATAAAGTCATGCTTAGATGGTATCTAGATTGGCAACAATGTTCCCATCAGTCTCCCCATCATGTTCTGGGGTTGCACTTCTAGAGGTTCAATGCTTCATATCTGGTGATCATGTCCGATTGCTATGAAATCATGTCCGATTCTGGGACAAAGTATTTATTTGATCTCTAGGATTTTAAAGCGTGAGATTAGTAGCACTTCAGAAGCAGCCCTATTTAACAAATTGAACCTGGCCCTTCCCAGACCAGTGCTGAAACTGACCAAGATGATTTTACTGGCAGGGAGAATCACTTTGGCCAAAGCTTAGAAATCGAAATCAACAATACCTCTGGATTCCATTTTTACCAAATTGAACTGGGTTATGATAAATTATACACTTACCCATTCTCTAAAGAACTCATTAGTCAAATTTGATGACATTTGGAAACCCTGGATTTCTTTTCACAGAACATGGAAAGTGATTTATATGAAGTTATCTACAGATTTTTTGAAGTCTTCGCCCCTGCTTTCTATTTCTAATTTATTTCCCCTTTCCCTGCCCTATTATTTGTTGTTCTTTCCTTGTTACAATTGAGACACAATTGCATAATTCAAAAATGTTTGAATACCGTTTTTCTTTGCTTGTTTTTTTTTATTGTGCTATTAACAGTTTTTCTTTCTAAACGGTTTGGACTATTGTCATTCATTATATTTGTACACTGTTTTTTATATATATAATGTATGAGTCTCTGTTTTCCATTTACATTATTTTGTTTATTTCTCTTTTAAAATTAAATAAAAATATTGAAATACAAAAAGGCAGAGATCACAGACTGCAGGCACCTCCAAAAGGACATACAAGTGTAATGGAAAAAAAAACGAACAAATTAGAGGGGGAACACTTAAACTCTAATTACTCATCAAGATAGAGAGTCCATATTTACCCAAGCTACATCAAACTTTTATCCAAAATGTACATATTTATTTCATTTGAATAAATTAGAACATGTGCGGAATCAGCTTTTGCTCATGAATGATACATTTTATATTTAAATTCAATGTGAAAAAGGTGGGAAAATTGGTAAAATTTGGCTAGATTTTAGGTGAAAAAATGTATAAATAGATCCCTAAATATAAACACTCTTGTTCTTGTTTATATCCACATCTAGAAACATATACTTCTAGGTTATTTAGTGTCCCATCAAACTCACTTTTAAGCTTGTATGACTACAGTAGAAAAATTAGACTTTAAGCTCCTTTGGGTTATGGGTTGATGGAAATTCTTCTTTATATTCTTTTAGCATTATGTGATATTTTTGGACTATGTGTACAAATATGGAAGAATAATTATGGTGGCTTTGTCAAGAGTATTTTTTTTCTTAGCACATTGACTTCTTGTCCTGATATCTTCCAGAAGAATACACAGTTTACATGCAAGCCTCCCTCAAGTTAAAATACCTACCTATAAAACGGCTAATTATAATATTTTCTGCATACAAATTTGTGATTGTTATTTGTAGCTTATGTTCTTTTGTTTTCTACCCTAATTTTCCAAGGATTCTATTTAAACCCCCATATATAGCAGGAGTTACTTTCAGTTCCTGATGATTCCTTTTTTTGTATTTCATGCCATGTATTGTAAATGTGATTCCTATTGCTGTGCATGCTTAAAAAGCCACATGTTACCTCTTCAAAGCTCCCAAAATATGCAAAGCTATCAAAGTCTTTGCAATGCTGTCATCATCCTCCATCCTCAGATGGTCCCTCTGCGACTTACATGTGCAGCTGTGGAGCTGCTTCTGTGACCATCCCGCAGTCAGGACCCTATATTCACACTTTTGCTTTCATAACCTCTAATGAAAATCATATGGGGTAGAATGGTATTTCTCCTTGCATGCTGCTGATTAAAGATACAAATGTCTTTGTGTTCTAAGAGAAACATACACAAGCGTTTTTCCCTTTCTTCATAACACTGACATCTTTGGAAAAGTGTGAGCAATATATGGCAGCGGCAACTGACATTCAGCTGCATGCCACTGAGAAATATGTTGTAAGGACTTATTCTATAATTGCTACCATTTGGTGCAGGAGGGCTTGCTGTTTGCTTAGTGATTGTCATATACATAAATAAAGGAAGCTGGATCTTCTCTGAACTGAAATTCCAGGGCAACAGCTGGCCATAAAAAGGCAATATTTAAATGCTAAATGGATGGAGGAACAGTGAAGTGAACAGAAAACAAACAGCTGATGCTTTACATCCAACAGCCTATACAATACCGCCTATATACACATTTTTTCGATACACTGCCCTCTGCTTGCATAATATAATACCAGGCAATATAATTCCTGACACCCATTTAATATGTCAATATGTCTCACTGAGTTTTTTATTTATTTAGTTATAAAAATACTAAAATACATTTCTACTCAATGACAAATGTCAAAATGGCACTTTTTGGATTTACAACAATACATAAATTGATTTCTACACAATAACATATGTCTTAAGCTTATCAATGAGCTCTTTTTTAAAGCTGACTTGCTGGGAAAAATATCCATACCACATCCATATGCTAGACAGGTTATTCTACTGTTCCTTGCCACTTCTCTAAAACTGTGGCTCAACCCACAATGTAATGCTGGAGGCTTGAGTGGCCAATCACAACACACCATTGGGGTAGGGAGTTGCGGGTGACACTACAATTGATGACAATAATTGCTATTGTTGACTATTGTTGGCTAGCTGTGCGAGTTATCACATGAAACTTAGCTTCAAATTTCATGCAATGGTAAATAAATGGTAACATCTAACAAAAAAGCAATGTCCATGTAGAGTTTGGGCTCCAGATGGATAACATAAAGCAAAATTCTAGTATGTAAGAATATTTATACAATATATCCTATTTCATATAGATAGGATGAGTTGTAGTAGGCTAAATAACATATATCAAATAACCCTAGTAGGCTAAAAGATTCATACATTTTGGAAATTCGATCCAAATCCTTTTAAGGGCCAGGGGCGACATAGGGAGGTGTAAAGTTGGTCGCTACACAAGGGCCCTAGAACCACCTCACCAACATGGGCCCCCAAGAGGGAACCCACATCGGGAAGAGAGGTGCCATGTCAGTCCATGAGGTCAACTTTTGGAAATGTCCCTCACTGTTAAGGGCCATTGCAATCCATTTTAAGGATAGAAAGAAGTCAGAGCATGAATGTAAAAAGCCCTACTGCTAACCTCAACCTCAAGAAAGTCTTCATGCCTGGATCATAGAATTGTAGCTACAAATTCTGTTTATGCTCACATAATATTGGCATGGCTTGTTTTAAATAGACTTATGATCATACACATCATCTTCAGACTAACACAGATCATGACAGCTTGCCATCTTCACTTTCAGCTGTAAATGTCACATCAATTCACACAACAAATTCAATTACAGATGACTCATGGAAAAATGTTTCATGTATTTCCCGCTGATCTTCTTGTCAGACTGTAAAACAATCAGCATAAAATGTTTATTGTATGGTAATTCTAGCAAATGGGTACAACTTTAAAGACAACATCCCAGTTCATAAACATGCAATCACTTTTAACAGTTATCAGCTTTACATATTCGTGGTTATTTTGTAGATTTACATGTGAATATGGATTTTAAAAGTAAATGTTCTCAGCATTGGTAATTATTTAAATCATTTTTTTCTTAATACTTTTGGACTTTTGTTTTTTTTAACTTTTTTTTTGCCGATTCATTCTAGCCAAATTCTAAAAATTGGCCTGTGTGAGCTGTGTTCCTCACACATAACATGTAGGTGTTTCATCCTGCTTGTTGCTATTGGTTAGTGCAGATATTGCTGAAACATTTTTTTGCTAACACTTTCTGTTTTATTCACTAATATATTGCTTATCTTCATCCACAAGTTTACCTTAACATCTGCTGTACCAAATGTCTCATAGCTGTTTAGGAGACCATGGAGTAGCAGTACTGTTATAGAAAAATCTCCTATTTCTTCTCCTATAGCTTATAGGCGTTCTACCATCTCTAGGGTACACATACATTGGGATTTGGTATAGCTCTCCAAGACTGTAATGGATACATTTTCATCAGTGAACCTGGGTAATCCAAAAAAAGTATAATGGATCTGGTCCAGGATTAAAAAAGGTTTGCTAACAAATAGCAAATTACTTTGGGAAGTCCATTCCAGGTTTGCTGCATTGCTTAGCTTCACAGAAGAAAGTGTAGCCTCTCTAGCCTTGGAGACCTTTAATAAATCAGGGCCACTCTAGAGGTTTCCACGGGTTCCTCGAGCTCCCCTGTGATGTGACCTTATAATTTTGTGGCTAATGCCATTTGGCAAATTCGGTATCATGACACCAAAGCTCTTTTCAGCTATTTGCAAGGGGGTCATTTTCACCACTGACCACCAATGTAAGGTGTATTTTTTATGACTTGCTCTGGTTTTAGTAGGGGTTCCCTAAGACCTAAAAATTATTGTGATGACCTTTCATCAGGGTAGTCAGCTATAAATTTCTCATTAAATACAGTGTGTTGCTAAGTTTTGCTTTCTTCTCCTACAGTTTCATCTATTCATAAGTAACTTCATCATCTATGATCAGCGATATAGAACTTTATTTCATCTTTCACTCCCCGCTTTATGTATAGGTTTAGTCTAGGCTTCTGTATGCACTTCCATATACCCCCTCTTTTCAGCAGCAACTTGATATTTAACTTCCAGGACTGATAGTTCTGGTTTGTCAGATTAGTGACTGAATACTTTGATATTATTAGTTTATTTCAGAAACTACTGTAACCCTGAACTATATCTGTATCTGCAGCAATCCTTAGTACTTTGGTTGTAGCTGATGAAACTGGACCCATGTCTGAACCCTTTTTGTTTTTTTTTGGAAACAGCAGTACCACAGACTTAGTAAATACTATCATACACATACTGTAGTTCCACAAGTGAGAATGATACATTATACAAGCAATAAATATAGCAGCTAGTGGCAGAATGACTGATCACATATAATTTAAGAGAATGGTTGTTGCACCTATTTCTGCATAGCTAAAAAAAATCTATTTGGAGAAAAGGTGCGAAATAAGTGCTAGTCTTACTGTGTTTTATGTAATTTTATGGTTAACATTCCTTGAACATTTCTTAACTATTTTATATGTTTGCCAAAACATAGCTAGAGGCAAAAAGGTTGATTTATGAAAACTGGAGCAAAGAAAAGTTGAATTATTGCTCAATAATATTTTATCTTTCATTCCTCCAATGCAGGTGAGGAAGTAAAAGGTGAAACTTGATTATCTGTCAAAGGAAACCAGTATTTTCATTTTCCCTGGTTTTCTTTCTTAACCCACCATCTGTACATCAAAAATGTATAAAAAAATAATTGCATGAAATGACTATAAAACCATAACTTGTGTTTTCAGAAAAGAAACCATGCATCATTATATATGGGTATATAGAGCAACAATATAGATTCAGTTTATTTTCTAAGACAACTCTTTTTCTTTTATCATTGCTTTGAAATGTAACCCTTTATTAAATTATGTGGATTAAATACATTTTTTTTCAAACACAAGAAAAAATGTACTTGCATGCCATAATCTGGCAGGCTTCCATCCCTGAAGTTGCGTGATACCTCAACATTATTTCAACTTGATGATTTGTGAATAAAACAGTATACTGAGTATGAGTCATAAATACTTGAAGACAGTGAATTTCCAACCTTGAATGGACAATGGGAAATTTGTACACTATGAAACTGTTGCCAAAGATTGATCAGGGTTTGCTTTTCTTGATGAGTGTTGTCAATGTTAGTTAATCAAAAGCAGGGTGGACCATGGTTACATGGCAGCCTTTGCAGCACATTGGCACTATTAGTAGTCCAACAATCATTTTTATATTCCAATCATATTTATTGAGTTTCAGGAAAAATAATAAACGAATACAAAAGAATACTTCAAAATACAAATAAAAACAGAGGCCATGTAACATGCTTTGCAAGGTTAAAAAATGATCCATTACATGATATTTTAATATCTAATTACAAACTTCCATCCTAGAAGTGGACAATCACTGGGCAAAACCAGCAAATGTGAGCCATGGATCCAACATGGGAACAACCCCAAAAGCAAATGGATGAGACCTGATAATTAAGACTGGCCAATGTCCCAGTCCCTGAAGTACCAATGGAGCATGGCTTTTTAATTAAATTTAATAGGATAAATATTTATAGAAATCTTGGAAAGGCCAGCAGCCATGGATTGTCAATCCTCCACATCATATTGAAATCCCAGGACACCCCCCCACATTTTCAGGTTGGGAAGTTCTCCATTACTTGTCCCCATTCATCACCTGTAGTGCCCAGAGATCGTAGTGGGACTGCAGGTCTCGTAGAGTTTGTAGGTCTCGTAGAGTTTTAGGACGGACAGTTACTGGCAATGTCCTAAACAAATATAACAACTTGGTTAAAAGTGTCATCTTAACAGAATTAGATCGCCCAATTCATGATAAAGTTAAATTTGTCCACCTAGAGAGCATATTTTTAGGATTGAAAAAGAAAGGTGTAAAATTTGCATTGGGAGAATCTCGTCTCCTGGAGACAGAGAACATTCACATTTGAGTGGCCTAATAGTTAAAAGCTTTCCTTCTCTTTTGTGGGGTGTTAAACGCATGTACATTATGAGTAACAACTATACACTTACCAGCCCGCATGGTAAGGAGGAGTTAACAAGAGATACATAAAACATTGGGTTGCAAAGAGTGGATTGGACCACACAGCTAGTGTTGAGAAATACCACTGTACAATAAAGACCAAAGACATGGGCAAAACAACCAAAGACAATTGAAAAAACTGTAGAAACATACGGAAAAACAAAACAAAAAAAAATAATAAAAAAAAACAAAACACTAGGCCGATGCCGGTAGGTCTCCATCCATAGACCCATCTTGTAATGACAGGTATTAGGCAAGCAACGTGGCATTGCCCAAAAACGGTGAGGCACTCAACACACCCGGGCAGGTGTTGCACTAATACTAAACACATCAAGCATTAGAAAAATAAACAAATACTCTTAGAGGAACATCTTTCCACAAGAGTATACCCTATTGCAAATCTAACCAACTTTCTTGATTGTAACCCTGGATTAACATTGGTCGATAAAACATATAAGGAGGAATCATGACATGACAGCACCTAGAGGTATCTGGCATCACTTAGCTAGCAGTAGAAACACAAGAACATTGCATAAAAATCCCAGGGAACTGTGTATTATGTCCAGAGTTGTGGATTTGTAGCATATCAAATGAGGACTCGATCCATCATCGGAGATCAAGCAAAAAAAAAGCACATTCTGTAGACAACAGGAGAAAAGGTGGGGACACTGTGCAAAATTTCCAGGAAGTAACACTGCTTTTCCGGAACCAAAGTTGCATGGCACATAAGAGGGAAAGTTCAGTACATTATTTCTTAAAAGATACTTGCTTGCATTTCGTTGGTTGTGACTGACATATGGGAGAACTCTTCCGACATCTGTTAGTTTCCCAAATGTGGGTAGGACGAGCAGATCGTTGGGGCCTAGGGGGTTCTCTAGGACCAGAAGAATCAGATGTTGGAACAGGCAACTTAAGGCGGAGAAAAAGAACTTGGGCTTCCTCAACAGTCTCAACGGAATAGGTCTGACCCTAAAAAACAAGCTTAAAACGGTAACCTCTATTTTTTTCATAATTATTGTCCAACTCCATCAGAGTAGACAAAAATGGCTTCAATGCTTTGTGCTTCTGTATTGGTTTGGGGGGCCAGGTCAGCAAAGATTTGATATGTACATGATCTGAAAAACAGATCCTTTTTATTCCGGGCTGCTCTTTTAAAGGCCTCATTAGTTTTGTAATAGGTGGGTTTGATAAGCACATCCCGCGGGGGTCAAGCCAGGCGTTTGGGGCCTAAGGCTCTATGGATCTGGTCACATTCCAATCTGTCTAAGGCCATATCAAGAAGCAGACCTTGGAGTAGCTCACTAACAAATACAGGAAAATCTACAATAGATTCCGGTATGCCTTGGACATTGACCCTCCTGTTCCTGTTTTCCAGGTCCTCCAGCTTGGAGAGAGTAGACTGTAATTCATTCTGGATGGCAGTGATATCATTATCATGGGCATCTAGTACAGTGATAGTGTCATCCATCTTGGTTTCCAAGTCATGGATGCGTGTCCCCAACTCCCTTATCCCCGTAGTGAGGTTAAGGGAGAGCTTGTCAGTGGCCTGTGTGAGCTCTGAATGTAAGAGCTGCTTAAATCGTTCCAGCAGCTCTGTATCTCTACACCCCTGTCCTACCTGCGCATTTGGGACAGAGAGTGCGGATCCATCACTGGAATATTTGTCCAGTAGAGCCGCGGGTGGTGATAGAGGTGTCCTCGTTGGGGGAAGGAGAGGCCGCCATCTTGCGTGCTTGCCACACAGTCTGCATGTGTGCCGGTGCCCGAATCTGTGACTTGGTCGGCCCTGAAGATTTTCCCATGGGTGCCTAGATAATGCAGAGCAGGGAGGATGAGGATTGCGGTGCCTGAAGTCATCGATATGAAGGAGCGTTGCTGACAACGTGCCTGGGTAGTGGAGAGCCAAGTTAGATAGCAGCCATCCTGCTTGGCTGCTCACAAGCTCTTTTTAACATTATTGCAGTTATTTCCAGATACCATTCTGAATGCAACCATCACTATTAATCACTTTCAATTGTGATAAGGTAAGGTTAGTTTTTATCAATATGCATTTCCTCGACCTAAAACATAGATATAAAGACAATATCTGCTAGATAGAATTATTCAAATTCGTAGATCTACTCTTCCCAACTTTTTATTACTGTTTTGCTTTTACTACTGCATACAAAACTAGTATAAAAAAGTTTTGGCTAGACATACACTTAAGATTTGTAAGAATGTAACCTTAACCTGGAGGTTGCTTCCCAATTACCGGTATATACTATTCTCAACAAAGCTACCAGATTTGCTAGTTAGGTACGTCCTGGTCCTCAGCTACCTGAGAAACTTAAATTCTTTGGTTGCTAGATTGAACCAGACCTCCCATATCACCTGGCTTTGAAATAAATGTAGTTGACTTCCTTGTGGCATGGGAAATACAGTTGTCTACCTATTGTAAACTAAAACGGTGAAAGACCATCCTGCCCTGGATTCCCCCTCTTGTTCAAAATGTTGTAAATGTTTAAAGATGCTTGCTTCTTCAACCTCAAGAAATTTCTCAATAGGTCTTAAAAGGGGTGATTCTAATTAAATAGTTCATTATATACTATTCCCATTTAAAATAGAGGAAGGATAACATATATCCTGAAAATATTCTTGTAAATTGGATTATAAACATCTACCACAAACTGGGTACATTCAAAACAGATTAAAAAGTTCCATCCTTTGTGCAAAAGGCAAAAATACATTTTATAGCTTATTCTGTCCCTTATTCAATAACAGATTGCCCAGACCAGGTAGGATCTCTTTGTTTAGAATAGTTATACCATCAAAAAGCTCTTGAACATCATATTCAAGGAGTTCCAATGTAGTAGGCATTTGAGAATTTTGTCCTTCTTCTAGTAGGTTTACTAGCAATCACCTGCACAGTATATGTCCCTCAAGCAGATCATTCTAACTAGATGCAGATGTCTAAGAATCCTTTCTAGGTATTCCCAGAAGCAGATTTATAGCTGCAGAGATCATATCACATTAAAAAGACCATTGCTATTATTTATAGCCATTACTCTGAACGCTTTGCTTTCATATTTAATGTTTGCTTTTATTTCACAAGGGATTCTGTTTTTTTATTTTTTATTTCAGTTGCAATTTTTGCCAGATATCTAAAAGTGACACTAAAAAGCAAAATAGAGATTAACCATAAAACACACATTAGTGGGCAGAAGCATGCTTAGCAACAGATTTATACAGCTTTGGGTACCCATTTAGATGAATTTATTCTTGGCTAGGGATGTGCAGTCAATTTTTGTGAAGTTAAGTTTGCTGTAAAAATGTTATTTTCATGTGTGGAGACATTTTCATGAAGCTAAGGGTAATTTTTATAATTTTGCAAATGTAACCGGCCAGTTGAACGCAAGGCTTTTGAAGATGGTATTTTCACCCAAACGTATGAAGAAGAAGGTCAGAGGAGTTTTTAAAAACGTAACATAAGTGTAAAAAGTATATACTTAAGCCCCACTGCGAAAATTGGTGATCAGGCAGGTGTTTATTACAGAAAGGGAAAGGCAATGTCCCTGCTAAAATAACTTTTTTTACCTTCCTGATTGCGGATCAGCTGTTAAAAACACTGTTAAAGATATAAGGACTTTTTTTAAATCAAAAATAAATGTTACAATTTTGCTCATATCTTTTCTTGACTGAATTTGATTTATATAATTTATTTACACTTTAACAAGTAGAGTAAAAGTAAAGTAAAAGAAATTTTAACACAAAGGGACTTTTTATGTACATATAAGTACATAAAAACAAAAATGTTACTTTATGTTCTCTCTGTCCCAGAGAAGATCTAACACTTCCACATTTTATTTGTAAATGCAAGAAAAAATGCTGTTTTTACATTCACCTATAAATGCTCCGGTTGATTTAATCGAGGCAACTGCGTAAATTTGACAATTGGTACCTCTAAAGCAGGGGTGTCAAACTCTGGCCCATGGGCCAAGTCGTTTTTTTTGTCCCCTAAAAGAATTCCTAATATGAATTGCACCTGCATTTTATAGACGCAAGTGATGCCGGGAATTGTAGTAGCGGCATCACTCGTATCTATTGAACAGCAGCCTATGAGTGGACCCCACGGAGTTTATACGGACAGGTAAACTCAATAATCAGGAATTATCATAGAGCTGTTGCTAGACCAATTGTTTTACTGTGCCAGAGAATGCAATGTAAAACCAAATGAATGCAGCAATTCGTTTGGTTTCCCATTGCATTCTCTGGCAAAGTAAAACAATTAACCTCAATATGAAGAAACAAGAACACATGAGAAGAGCATGCAGTAACATCCAGTGTATTTAAATCAATCCACTGCAAATTACTGCATGGTCTTCTCACGTGTTCTTGTTTCTTCCTATTGAGATTAATTGTTATTTCAATAAATTTAAAGTTTGGCCCACGACTTGGTCTACGTTTTTAATTTCGGCCCTCTGTGTATTTGAGTTTGACACCCCTGCTCTTAAGTATGTTTGTACTTAAAAGAGTAGGAAAAGTCACAAATTGTGGCGTGTGAATGTTGGGGATGTGAGGCCAGGGGATGCAGATGCCGGCTGGACCGGGCCGTGCAAGCTTGCGGCTGGGGGCTAGACCGTGTGGCTGGGAGGCGGGACCAGGTGGGAAATTTAAAATAATAAGTATTTTTAAATGTACCACTTTGACATTTAAAAATACTTATTATTCAGACCACCAGATAGGTTAAAGCTCTCCAAGGCTGGAGAGGATACACTTTTATCAGTGAAGCTGGGTGATTCAGCAAACCTGGAATGGATTTCTTAAAAGTCATTTGCTATTTATTAGCAAATGTTTTCAATCTTGGATTAGATCCATTTCAGGTTTGCTGGATTACCCAGCTTCACTGATGAAAGTGTATCCCCTCCAGCCTTTGAGAGCTTTAATAAATCAGGCCCAATAAATCTTAGACTTCAAGCATCCTTTAAGGTTAGTTTGCTGAAGATATTGCTTATGAAGAAATTATGTTTATTCCAATTCCATGAGTATATTCCACTTTGTTTCTGTTCACTAAGATGGATCTCTATGACCACGTCTGTACATCTACATCTGTGACTACATCTGTTTGGAGCTTCAGCTGCATTTTACAAACAAATCTGTGGTTCCAATATACTTACACTGTTTCTGGACAGTTCCTTGTAGAAGTACAGCATGTGAATTGAATATTGCATACAATATATCTTTAATTGACCACCCTGTTGCTTACATATTAAGTCATATTTATTGATATCCTCATTTTGTTTATTTTTTTTTGGAAGGTTGTACACTTTTATAGCCAGATGTTTGTTTAATAAAGCAAAAATTCTTGTGCCTACTTTGTACTGATAATTCTTAAAGGAGGTGCCAAAATAACTACTCATCATTTTTAGTTAAGTATCAGGGTTTCAATCATTTGTTGGTTCATATTTCTACTGCCATTGTCTCCAAAACCGTAATTAGATGTAATTAATAATAAACTAGATTAACAATATCATTAATCATATAGCAGTAGTAGTCATAGCAGATGGGTTTATCTAGGAAGTATGGTGGAGATTTCACCATATCTTTCGTAGAGACTAAAACCTTGAAAAAGCTAGAACATGGTTCAATTTTCCAATAAGTTTGCAAAGCCATAAAAAGGTGCAGTTTAATACATTTTTGTTCGGCTTCAAGCCCTCATTACAATTGTAATAGGTAGGCAGCTTGTAACTATGGTAACTGTGGTAGTGGACACCATGGCCATCACATACTGCATGTAACCATGGTTACCAGGATGCTTGCTAGCTGAAGCAGTGAATAAACACATTTTTGTTCAAAATGTTTTAGGGTTCCCCAAAAAAATGCAATCGTTAGTTGCACAAGTGCTTTATTTAAATGTAAACTACATTTGGCATGTTGTCTATATAGATTTCATGAATAATGAATGAAAGTCTTGCCTTTTTTGTAAAGGGTCACTACAATCCACAGCCCGGGGAAACCTAAATGTTGATTTATGAGCACCATTTTTGTTTTGCCTACAGTTCATGAAAGGTGTAATAGGTTGTCTGACAGAGCAAAGGCAGGAAATGAACTTTGGCATCACAGCCTAACCTGCTACATCTGCTTTGAATTTGCACAGGTGATAAAAGATTTAACGGAAAAAAAAATATGATTTTTAGCTAACATGTTTGTTGAATGCTTTCTTTTTAATTGCTCCTCGCTGATTTCATTGTATTTCAATATTAAATGTTACAAAGCATAAGGAAACAAGATCAATGACAAGCTGTAAAAGTTTGCTGGTTTGCATTGTCTTAAACTCTAAATCTTTTGGTGAAGTGCAAATACTAACAAAAAAATTCAGCATAGGCACTTCTGTCTGAATGTAATTTTTTTCATACCTCTTGGCTTTGATTGGACATTGATAGAACAGTCCAACACTGATGAAGTCATTGCTCAGCTCCACCACATGTTTAGATTGAATACATAGTTACATATAGTTACATAGTTACATATAGTTACATAATAGTTACATAGTTACATATAGTTACATAGATACATATAGTTACATAGTAGGTCATGTTGAAAAAAGACATAAGTCCATCAAGTTCAACCACTAGGGAAGTAAACATATCCCAGATAACAAACCCTATAACACATAGTTGGTCCAGAGGAAGGCAAAAAAATACCCTGGTACAATTTGCTTTAACAGGGGAAAAAAAGTCCTTCCTGATTCCATGAGGCAATTGGATGTTCCCTGGATCAACACTCTCTGTTATCTTTAATTTAAAGCCTTAATACTCAGTTATATTCTGTGCTTCTAGAAATGCATCCAGCTTTTTCTTAAAGCTATCTATAATAGTTGCTGAAACTACTTCCTGAGGGAGCCGATTCCACATTTTCACAGACCTTACAGTGAAGAATCCCTTCTTTATCTGGAACTTAAACGTCTTTTCCTCCGCATAGAGTGCCCTCTTGTTCTTTGTAATGATCTCAAAGTGAATAATGGGAAAGAGAGTTCTCTATATGGACCATTTATATATTTATACAGGGTCATTATGTCCCCCTTAAACTACACTGTACAAAGCAATAGAGTGTATAATAAGTGTATCTGAAATCTGTACATGATAGGAGGATAAAATACAGACAGATTGAGGTATATGTGATTATTAAATGTAAAATGTATTTAATGATTGTTAGTAAAACATAAGTGGATTCAGTTTTAAGGTTTGAATGTAAGGCTTAAAAAGTTAAAAAATGAATAACAATGTAAAATTCACAATTAAGGTATTGATATCCATGATTAATAAAGCGTAACTAAATCCTCAAGTACTCACTTATCCTTGATCTGTGCAGGACACCGCCATCTTCCTCATTCACTTCCCAAAGATGATTTTATGACATCATTGATTGGCCGTGCCTGGATGATGTAAAGTCCTACGAAACGTTCAGTCATTCCTGGCACAATGGAAACCAGAAGTGCCAGGTTTTCTCTAGGTATTTATCTAGGGCAGGAAAAGGGGGATTCAGCTACCACCCATCACCTGTTTACAATGCCCTCCCTCGGCTCCTAAATATCCCCACCCCTTCGCAGGAGATTTAAAAAATATATATATTTTACCTTGCACAGTGTATGACCAACCTAAATCTCTTTAGAAAAACAATCTCAGTGTGTTAATTAAAAAAGGGGGTAAAAGTGTACAGCGGTGGGGATGGGCCATTTTGTGTGGAGTCACTTTTTTAAATCGTTGACACAAAGTTGTGGTGACAAGTTAGTGAGACACTAAAGAAATAACAGCCCCTCTTACAGCTGCAAGTGTTGCAGACAAGGTAGTGGTCCTTATAACGTGCAGGTCACCAAGAGCAGTGCTGTTTAAGTTTGTTGTAATATTACTGCATTTGAAAACTAAAACAATGAGCCCTGGTGATAGAAGAGAGCAACAATAATGATGATGAGTAAGTTGTAAATATCCAGCAAGTACAATACCATTAGGATTCCTAGTCACCGCAGAAGTAGTAATCAGTAGTTTCTGGCCTTCTAAAATGTCCTATTGAAAAACTAAACCAAATAACCAATATTAGAATTAATAATAGGGATGTGTAACTGTATTGGCTTATTCAGTTGTGTGTGTATGTAGCTTTAGCTACTGAGCTCTGCAAATAACAAAGGTTTTACAACCAAGCAGCGAAGGAGAACCTGGAAAACACACAAAATGGATTCAAAAGCCCCACCTGCTGGCTGCACACAAAAAGTGCAAAATATTAACACATTATATTTCATATTTTCTACACTACAAAAACAAAACATATTTGTTAATTGTCCTGACCATAAAAAAATAGTGAAGTCAAAAGTAATAATGTTTAGTAATATGTAAGAAGGTCATCAATTGTATTTAATAAATAAAGTTGGACCATTGTTTATCTTAGATGAAGACATTGGACCTGATTTATTCTCCAAGACTGATAATGCTCTCCAAGACTGGAACAAATAGAGTATCATATGAGAAACTGAGTGATCCAGCAAACCTGGAATGGCTCTGGTCAGGACAGAAGACATTTGCCAACTAATAACAAATTATTTTTTGGGAAAACATTCCAGGTTTGCTGAATCAGCTAGGTTCCTAGTAGTCTATCTTCAAAAGTTTTGGAGAGCTGTAATAAATCAGACCAAATGTGAAGAAAAAGTGCTATATGCAGTTTTGCACAGAGATCATGTGGTGTAAGTAAATACTAATACAAAGAGTTAATGATACATTTATCAGCATTGCCTGTTTCTGATTGTTTTTCCTATACATCTAT
Source organism: Pyxicephalus adspersus (assembly GCF_032062135.1). NCBI lineage: Eukaryota > Metazoa > Chordata > Amphibia > Anura > Pyxicephalidae > Pyxicephalus > Pyxicephalus adspersus. Next base: position 116,300,135 of record NC_092862.1, read on the forward strand.
AGTTTCATACTCACTAAATAATCTCATACTGCGAGGAAATATGACAAACCCCACTTGAGAAGTAGCCAGTTTTGAGATATTACCATGAATTAAGTATTTTATTAGATTTTCTTTTCAATCAATCTCACATTTCAGTGGTTGTATTACAAGTCTTTAAATAACACAGCTTGGCCATGTGTCTCGAATTCAGCCTTCTGCCTTTGATTGTGAAAATAATGAAAATGCCTACGATCTGGGGGCAGGGTTGCCATCCCAATGAGATCATACTGTACTTAAATGTCTTCGAGTTTTGCCGTCATGATTTAGCAAAAATGAAGTATGAAGTTCTTTTCGCATCTGGCAGGCCTTTTGATGTCAACCTCCCTGCTCAGGGACTGCTAACTGAACTGAATGCTTTAAGAACGCCAATTTACTCAGCTGGTTGCAAAGCCTTTGACCTTAGTAGTGGAACTTGGCAAGTCAATGCATACATTTATGTTTTGCATTCTGTCAAGAATTGGGAAAATTGTGTCTCCTAGCACTGAATTTTTTTTTTGTGTGTGTATCTTTACAAAATACTATTCTGCAGTTACAACTTTAGGTTTACTTCAGAGGCCAACAAGGCTAGTTAATTAAGCCAGAGAGGTTATGAACTGTTGGCAGTTAATAAGTCATAAAATTCCTCTATAAAACAGAATGTTAGATTGCATCACAGTGACAAAAACTACAAAGAACTGGTATATAAATATCTAATTGTACAAAAGGACTGGGATTTCTCAACGGCTGCTCATCTAGCGTCTCTTGGGTACTCTTGATTTGGTTTCCTGGTTTTGAAAAGCAAGTTCAAAAAAAAAAAAGAAAGAAAAGAAAAAAGTTCATTAAACCTCAATTTCTATCAAGGATCAGGGAGAAAAAAATTTCTTGGAAGAGCATAGAAAAAAGAAAAACACGAGCCTTAAAAATGATAAGAAGCTGAGTCAAGGAAATAGCTTTCGGCAAGTTCAGGCTCAGCAGAGGGGTTTGAGGCAAATTCATATCTCTGATGAATATTCTTGAATATGTCATATGTTTTTCGTCACCTTTAGGATGTTTTCCATGGAAACAGTACCCAGAAAGTATTCTATTTTGACCCCCACATCCTGTACACTTCTCTCTATTGCTGTGATGAAGACAACATCTTCCCAGGGAGAGGTGCCCCAGATGAGGTTAGCCGTAGTCCCTTTCTTGTTTGTAACATTCTGCTCTAATTGCATCGCATGATTACCCCTAATTTTCTCGTCCTTCTCTGGCTCTTTAAATTGCATGAGATTACAAAATTGTCCACTGGGACTGTGGGTCATAGTAAAGCAAAGTTGTCAAACAAAACTAAACTGACGTGACATGTTTTTTGATCTTCTCAGAAGCACACAGTTTGTATATTTTCCTGCTATAATTTATTTTTATGTGGTGCTTTTCCCCTTTCCAGGTTGGAACTGGCCTTGGTGAAGGATTTAATGTAAATATTGCTTGGACAGGTGGCCTGGATCCTCCCTTGGGAGCTCTGGAATATCTTACAACAGTCAGGTTGATGTGGAATTCAACTGCATTTTATAGAATGTATGCAGGCTGGGAAAAAAAACTTAAAAAAGCAAAGGTGAAACTTGAAATAACAAGTAAGAAAGATTTCTTAAATTCCTAAAGTTTTGGTAAGAGGGAAATTAGGAATGGAATTATGTTGCTTGTAGTTAATTAAAGTTAGGTTATGCAATTTGCTGATTAGCAAATCACATTTTTAAAATGGAAGCTTTAGTGTTTTAATTATTTTAATTTCTGCTTAAATTAAATTAAATTGACAATCAAGATACCAAAGAGAGACAGAGTTTTATACCTAATATGCAGAGAGTAATTTATAAAGCGGAAATTGCTTATTGATATGGGAATGGCAACCACTGCATATTGGAGAATCATGAAAAAAATATATATTGTGATATTGAAATCTGTAAGTATAAATGTACAATATCGGGGCTGAGGTGTGTTGTTTTTCATTACTAGGAGTACTGTCTGCATGGAGTAGGGTATTGTTCTGTGTATGTGTGTGCAGGTTTGCCCTAGGTAATTTTGTTTTATCCCAAGGTACTAAATCTGTAGTTGAATGAGAATTGTCATGAACCTTTTACTCTGTAACTAGGCAGACATTTTTGAAAGATAACTGTCCAAAAATATTTTAGCATAACAAGTTACATTTGTGGTAACCTCCTTGCTCCCCAGATTCCATATACTGTGCCTATAGTTCTGATGCTCCATCACTGAGAGCTACAAATCTTTTATTTCATTTTAACATTTTATATTTA
>NC_092862.1:116303995-116311575 GCF_032062135.1 Pyxicephalus adspersus
ATTTATTATCCCTCGGACACTGCAGATACTAACACACACACAGCTTCTACAGAATTTCAGCACAGACCAGTAGTCTCCTTTAGTTTTATCTCCTCTCTTTATTCTACTAATATTGTTTTCTAACTGATTTCCAGAATTCCAGCAGGTAGTAATATTTTAAACAACTATTGATTATTTAGATGCATGAATTGTCAAGTCTTTGAATAAAGCAATTCCACGGCAACACCAACAATTTTCCTGAACATTTCCTGTTCTGGTACACAGTAAAGTTGCAGTCACTGGGGCCCCAGAGCAACAGGTGCAGTACAAAGGCTCTTACAAACACCCCACGTGAACTCTTAATAAATCTCTCTGCCATTGTTTAGTTGTAATTTAATGTGTTGTTTTATTCTATTGGTGTCTTGTTTAATGATATAACACTATAACAGATGACTGTACTGTTAAGTAGTCTGTTAGTAAAATATTACCACTTACCAGGTTTTCAGACGACATATTTTAAATCCATGCATGTAATGCATAGTTTGGGGTATGTCAAATGCAAAGTGTCACATAGACATAATTTATCTGGTTATCTAGCTGAGTGGGAGCCAAGAGCAAAGGAACAGCTCTGTGGATAACACATGACATCAAAACCAGCTGTGCAGCCTTCAGCTTGAAGCATTCTAACAAAAACAAACTCCAACAGCTGAATGTGAATGTGACATTACAAGTTCATTCAGCAATTTTATACTCAAATCATGTTTTATCAACAAGGCTTACAACAGGATGAAAAATTATACAAAAAGGAGATACGTTCTGGCCCAAAATGTCTTTTATTTTTGTTGTCATCATTAGTCAGAACCCACTCCAATTTTTGAGCTGCACAAAAACAATTGGCTGTTTCTGTAATCTAAAGTGCTAGTCTAGTTTCAGTGTTGGAATGGACAATGATAAGATTTTGTATAGTAAATCATGAAACAGAGCAGCTGTTTGATACTGAAATATCTTGGTTTGCTAAGTGAATTTAGACAAAGGGTTTTACACTCTTTAAAGGAAGTGAATCCATTTGTAATTTCTTCCATACTCTTAAAAAAGACACTAAGCTAGTCACATTCCAGTGGATCATTGCTTAACTTAGGACTCAATAGCCCCTTGTTTCCCAGAAAGAAGTGGACCCATTTGGACTTTCTACCCTGTTCATGAATCGGCAATGAGCTAGTCAAATTCTAGAAAGCCGATGTTGTGCTGGGGACTCGGTGGCTCCTCATCCTCAGTGTAAAAAGGGGACCTTTTTGGACTTTCTACCCTGTTCTTGAAATGACATTGAGCTAGTCAAATTCTAGAGTATCACTGTTCAGCTCATGACTTGATAGACCCTCATTGCCCTGAAAAAAGTGGGCCTGTTTGGACTTTCTACCATACTCTTGAAAAGTCATTAGGCTAGTCACATTCTATGGGGTCATTGCTCAGCTCGGGACTCCATGGCCCCCTGTCCGCCATCAAGAAGTGGACCCATTTAGACTTTCTAGCCTGCTCTTAAAATTACATTGGCCTAGTCAAATTCTAGAGGGCCATTGTTTAGCTGGGCATTTGGTAACCTCTCCTGGTCCACAAGAAGTAGTTGACCCTTTTGGACTTTCTTCCCTGCATTTTAAAAGACCCAGAGCTGATCACATTTTTGAGAATAACTACTGAATGTACGAAAGTGCAACTGCCCTCTGCCAAGCGTCACACCCTATGATCTCATGCTAGTCCCTGTTTACTTGCTAACGTGCTTATACTTTATATGGAATACAAACTGCTAATTGGTTTGCTTCTGCTTAAAGGGAGGGAGGACTTACACCCTATCTGGCATATGCCTATGTATGTTACTGTGTAAACTACTTGTTAGAACTTTAGACCAAATTTTGATCTTTAAACCTCTGTCATCTGCCTTATTTCTTGCTAGTCACAGGTCCTGTGTTGGTAATGGTGTGAAAGTTTACTAGTTTACTAGCTACAAGCAGTTTGTGAGTCTTTGGTTAATGAACCCAGTGGGCAACAGCTGCCAACTTTGCTTTGGCTTCATCTTTTTCCCAAAGACATTTGCCTCTACTCCTTGAAACAGAGATGTTTGAGCAACACTAATTATGAGGTTTTTCGTTTGAGTTTAAAGTGAATAAATAACCAAAACTGTATAATTTTTGGATAATTGTGTGCCATTGAGAGAATTTCCCTATACTTTACATCCCAGAGACACAAACAGAAGTCACAGGACATCTCCCAAAGTTAGGGGAATTTGACTCACAGACAGTTGTCATCAAAAGTTAATTTCCCCTTTTCTCAGCTTTCTAGTGACAATGGTTACTAGGACATACCTCTAGTGTGAACACACACTACAATAAAAATCTAATAGTATCTCTGAGGCATTTTTTCCTTGCTTCCGGTCACTGAACAGAAAGACAAAGCAAAAGTATTTGCTGTTACATTTCATTCATGACTTTAGCACAGTTACAAAATTTGTTGTAGTACATTTGTACCTGATTTTAACTTTAACTTTTGAAATGTTTCCTATTGGGATTAATTTACAAATTCTCTTTTTTTATTTAGAAAAGTGATTTCACTTTTCTTGTTTGCAGCCAATTGAGTATTCAAAGTAAATACAGATTCATTTTATATACTAATTTTCACTTTGTTATGTGAAGAAGTTCTACTGCTTTGATAAACACAACTTTTTTCCTTAAATCATTATATGTTTACTTAGCTGAGGGATTAGGGGGGCAGCGAAATAGACATTTATATATATATATATATATATATATATATATATATTTATATTTAGCCAAAATCCTCACTATCTTCTGGGTCTATTCACAATAGCTGAAACAGTCAGACTGCTAATATTTGTAGAAGTAATTTTGCAATGCAGGTATCCTTAAACTCAGCCACACTGAAGATTTTCATTTTGTTGCATGAGATGCATGTATTGTAGAAATCCTATGTTTTTCTATGTGGTTGGTTCCCATCTATGGACCTGATTTAATACAGCTCCCCAAGTCTGGAGAGGATACACTTCTATTCCAGGTTTGCTGGATCACCCAACTTCACTGATGAAAGTGTATCCTCTCCAGCTTTGGAGAGCTTTACTAAATCAGACCCAATGGCCCTAATTCATCAAGCAGAATCGGACGCTCGCTCGCGCATTCGTATTCGCGATCCGAAATTGTACGCCATCGCGCAATTCAGCAACTGAATAAGCTCGCGGCTGGAGGCGCGCATCTCCGGCAGCTTTACACTGGTGAGCTTGCATTAAAAGTCACTGTTCCCCTAAAAAATCATTCTTTCTAATGGCACACATATTACCCTTAGCCCTAAAAAAAAATGTTTGCGCTGTTGAAATGTTTAAAACATTTATGTGCGCCAAGAAAAAAGCATATTTTATAATCACTTATTTCTTTTCTGTTAGGCAAGAGTTAACCGAGTTCAACTCCTCTCCATAGGCGCCTATATAAAAGCACCTGTCAATGAATTCTGAATGATCTCAGAAAGGTTTAGAACTGATGTAATTAACAAGTACAAACTCCTTTGAGCCCTTACTCTTTTTAAGAATATCCAGAACAAAAACGGAGTTGGGTTTTAAAATACTTGTCCTCCTGGGTAAAATAATAGTTACATAGTTATTCAGGCTCTAGAAGAAACATGTCCATATAGCTCAACCAAACAAAAACCCACCTTGAAGCACTGGGGTTATACTGGCGTATATATATTTTTACTGTGTTCACAAACTCACCTGTTCAACAACAACATTTTAAATTAATTATCAGTCTGGAAGTGTTCAGCTCTGAACATATCTGGGTTTATAACTATCAGATCTCCTATCAGCCAGATCAGATCAGATCAGCCAGTAGAGTCTAAACTCGAGTTGAAAAAATTATGGAGGAAGAATTAAATACTCCTCATGCCAAAGTAAGTAGTACCTGTCTCTCTATATAAGCCAAAACCTAAAGGGCTTGTTAGGTAAGTAAAAAAAAAAGATTTAAAAAAATTAGAATATATTATAATCAATAAAAACATTTTTAAGTCCCCTGCCCCTGTATGTGCACACATTAGAATTGGGAAAAAACAGGAACTTGTTGAGGCCACATATCCAATGTCTATATTTTCTTCTTTTACAAACAGTTTATTATAATTAAATATACATTGTGAATAAAAACAATTATAACAAGCATGTCACGTTATATCAGATTCTCCACGTTCTGTAAATACTCCTGAACACATTTTGTAGAAACAATCCACTTTTTCAGGAGGCGAACTGGGGGATTTCAGAATATATTAATCAATTCCATGAATATGTAGTCCCCTCAAAACTTGGCAAGGGCTTCACAGAAAAGTGTCACTTGAACTTCACATGGGAAGCGTCACTTCATATCAGGAGGTGGAGACCTTTGACTCCACCTAAGACGCCGTCAGTCGGCGTGGGCTTTATTGGGAAACGGAGACCCATAAAGTGGGTCCTGCTTTTCAATACAAGCAGTGATTTCATATTGGAATGCTGGTTATTTAATGTGATTTCAACAAAGTTTTCCTATGTGAAGATCTATTGAACTATCAATATAGCTGTTCTTGCTACCTGTTCCATTGAGTATCTTTCTTGCCTTTCACCATACCTATTGAATTGAGGATTTTGATTGGTCACCACTTCCCATGCACATTCACAAGAGATACATCATTCCAGCCCGTCCAATTAAGATGCCTGAAGATCAGGAACCTGGAAGAGGAAAGAATGAGGATGGGTGCTCCCGCAATAGAATGAGGACAGATGGGTGGAATAAGATAGGTATAAAGGATGGCTAGGCCGGTACGTTTATTTTATTGCAGCAGGCACATGGGATTTCCCTTCTGCAATAAAGGACAGACATGCTCACAATTTTTTAAAGATTATGTTTAGTTCTGCTTTAAATAACTAAAAGGATACCTGCAGTGAAGGACATACCGGGGTATCATTGCTCAACTACTTCTAAGAATACTAGTTGTCTGACTGTTTCTGCCTTCAGTCTTTTGAGTACTTGATCCAGATTGGAAAGATTCCAGATCTGCATATTTGTTCTAAGTCTGTGCCATAGAATGAATCAAAGATATTGAGGCAGCATGATAATAAGGTCATTGGCATTTTCAAAAACTAAGACATCATCTGCATTCTCTCAATGCAGGTTTCTTGTACTTCCATGCATGGCAACTACTATTAAAAAATGTCAGCAATGGCATTTCCTTGAAATGAAATTGTCTCCGAGCTTTCAGCCAGAACACGCAACCTGGCCTCTCAACGTATTCAATAAATACAAATAAGCATCAACACAAATTGTTGACAGGCTGGAAAGCAATAGAAAAATGCTGAACACATGTAAGAAAATAGTTCAGCTAGTGGCACACATTAAAAAGAAAGAGTTGCATTCATAATGTGCTGCTATTTTAAAGATGGGGAGGTTCTGGAATTTAATATCCTGTTATTGTGAGAAATCTATACAACGTCTGTGCCCAGAGCAGAAAAGCAAAACTACAAAGTGGAGAGTACAAAGTCGGAGTGGAGCAGTTTGTTACTGAAATTGAACAGATCTGCTACGGCCTGCCAGAGAAGCTCAGAAAAATTTCCCATGATCCTTAAATCTCTACACTCCATTCAGACTGCGCTTTGCTTCCAGGTTTATTTCCCTTTGATCTTGGTACAGTGGAAATGTGAAGGTAATGACTAATCCATATATACGAAGCCATTCTAAATATCTGCCCGTGGTGTCTAACATAAAAGCCCCCCAAAAAACGGGCAACCTGGATGTGATTTAGGCTGTTTGTTTTTTATCAAATTCTGAGCGCCCTATAAGCTCTCTCCCCAAAGAAAATGTCCATGTCCAATAATTTTTTCATTTTAGAATTTCCATTTATATTAATAGGTAATTTATTTGAACAAATAAATTTTACAAAAGGTATTACATGTTAGATGACACTTTCATTTTCATTTATTCTGTATTTACCTTATAGCTTCTCCTTTTATTTTTGACCCTGAAAACATTTCAAAATCAGTGAGGTCAATGCCTTAACATCTTTTTATTTTTTAAACTAAAACTAAATTTTCTAATGCCATTTGGTTTGCTGTTAACAGAATTAGGTCTTACAACTGCTCAGCACCTACTTCTTGTGACCTACTATATTCCCACCTCCCAATATCGACACATGGTTTCTACTATAATTTAGTATAAAATTTATATAAATGGAAAAATATGATAGCGGACAAGTTTTGAATACCAATTTCGTTTATAGGAATGTGCCAACCCCTAAATATGCATAATGAAAAAACAAACGTAAAACAGCAGGGTTTTTTTGAGGCTGTCTTACATTTGTTTTCTCTATAGACTAATTTGGACATCTAAAATATATCTAAAGCTTGCACCTCTGGATAGAGTGGAGAATGTTAAAACAATATATGGGGCAATTGGGCAATTTTCCTTAATTCACGGTCTTGCAGACACAACAGGAAGCTGAAGAAAATCTTTCAAACATAGGGCCAGCACCCACTTAAACAGGTGTCAGAAGAATGAATAGGAGGATTCCCCTCTATTAAATTTTTTTTTTTTTAGAACAACTCAAAACTTTTTTTTTATTATGGAATGCAAACAATAAAAATCATTTGATAGAGGTTCACACCCTCACATCAATCTCTTCAAAACTATGAAACAATTTTTTGGATTAAAAGCAGAACTTTATCCATCAACACTCACCTGTGCCAATTCCATTGTTGGTGCCGCCATCTTTTTCCATCTTTCCTTCTGCATCCTTATCTTTGGCCATCTTGATTGGCTGGATAAGGTGACGTAACCTCCATGAAGGTGCAAAGGAACCCATTCAATCTTAGCGCAGGTGAGAGAATCTGGGATTTCTGGGTATCCCTGACAACAAAAGCTGAGCTGCACATACACAGCTCATCAATATTTGACTGCTGGATTTCAATCAGAGGTAAGAACAGTTATTGCAGAAGGAACATCCCTGTCCATTTTTTCAATAAAAAACCTCTCTGAATTGCAAATATTCCAAGTGTAGCTTTAGTTTCACTTTACATTTAAAGTACTGTTTGTACATTTAAACATAGATTTAATAATTCCTAGTAAAACTATAACTGCATTCAGTGTTTTTTAAAGTTTTAATAAATCCGTAGGACTCCTGAAAGCAGCCCTCTGCTAAATCACAACTAGTACAATAGAGAATGATAATACACTATTATGTTCCTAGCTCTCTGCATGTAGATACACTACATTACAGCACATGCTTTTTAAAGTAATAATCTGTAGCTGAGACACCTGTAAGATTTTTTTTGGCATTTTGCTTAAAACTAAAGGAGCAAACCTGAGCCTTTTAATGCCTTGGCTTCCTAAAATTTTATTTTTCCATTCACGTAGCTAAAAAATGCACTTTGAGTAGAATCTGTTCATTTTTCTGGACACTGAGATCTAGCAGGCAGACTCACTTTCAGAATGTTCTATTCTGTAAATACCACATTGCTTTCTTTTCTCCTCCCTGTCACCATCCTTTTCCTCCAGACCACCATTTGATGTGGAATTCCACTTGCTATTTTT
>NC_092862.1:116311847-116320227 GCF_032062135.1 Pyxicephalus adspersus
TTATTGGTGACCTGAAAGCATCTCTTATGCTTTACAGCTGCCATGTTTTGACTTTTGGAAGTGGTGACCCCAATCCAGGTATGTACATATAGGTGTCTATTTATAAAGCAGTGAATCTTCCATGTCCATGTGTTTGGCAGTAAATGATTCTCCACCAGGCAATGTCAGATTCATAGCTTTAAAAATAGATTCCTTATTCTATCCCCCCAGCCTGAGATCAAAAGAAACAAAATACCCCAACACCACAAAGTAGTGTTTTATTTTGTTGTTCCCCACACTGCCTTCCTAAGTTCTTCCCTCAGACCCAACTATACACATATACAATGATGGCCTACAGAAGAGTGGTTGGTAATTTATTCCCCCTCCCCGTTATGAAATTACCCCTCCGACTATAAACAATGCTCACCATTTTGTCTGTGTGGTGTATTGACTGTGTACACATTAAAGCTCCTCAGTTACCTTTAGCTTGCCCTTGAAGGTTGCTGTAGCAATTCAAAACAATTATAAACTATAAACACACCTGGGAGTGTTTCCATGTTTGTATTTTCACCGATTTCACCCATAAGAAATATTGTAGAAGGCTTTTTTATTTAATTCAAGGGTTAGGCTACGTACACATAGGCACTGAGTACACAGAGCAGTCTTTGGGGCCTATTTCATAAAAAGAAAGTGTTATGCACACATTAGTCCCAAGTGTCAGTCGGTTGATTATATTGAAACTTTGCAGCCTGATCACTACTTTTGCATTTCCATATCACATTGACTATATAAAGCAAATAGACAGCAGCAATAAGCCTGATCATCACTTCAATAAAAAATTGAAAATGCCATTAACCATCATGGGACTCTGTGGTGTTTTTTTTTCAAACACCTTGTTACTTTTTTCAGGTATTTTCCTCACTCAGTTAAACTTATTAGAAGCTACTGATCACCACTGTTGTGCTACCTCTGTTCTCCACTTTGAGAAACCTAATAACCAGGGAACAAAATCAGTCCCTTCTTTTATTAATATGCTATTGCCATGTAAAAGTGAAGAACAAGAAAGCAGAAAGCATTTTTTTGTTCTCTACTTTTTGATTAATAGCCCTCATTGTGACCAATGTTGGTCAGGACTTTGTAGGTGCAATTGATGGAAATGGGCATCAGGACATTGCAACCTGTCAAATACTGAAACAGCCGTGGTTTATACATGTATAAATCACAACAAACAACTTGATACACCCTTAGATCTGGGCATCACCGAGGGAGTTGTTTCAAGCACTATGTGAATCTTTCTTTTTCCCTCATCTTAAATCATACTTTAGTTCTTTGAGGGATCATTTAAATGGTGGGTGTGGAGGCTAACATAACAATAAACATTTTTTATTAACTGGTATGGGATGTTTTCCAGTGCAGAATTTCAGCAGAGAATAATATTAGTCATGGATTATTCCAACACAACCCTATTTATAGCAGAGCTTTATGAAGAACAAGAGCCTAATTATAAAGTTGAATATTTTGTTAAAGAGAAAAGAAGACTAAAATGAATAAACATAACATTGTTACCAGAAATGGAATTGAGTGGAACTCTCTTGCATCCACGAATATAAATATTTCACAAAGGGTGGACCTCACCTCTAGCATAATGCATGAACCAAAAAGTAAAGAATATACAGTACCTTATTGTCAGCAATAGCATATTTTAGTATATATGTGTGCTTTTAAAAACAGATGACATCAGTAGTAAGATGGGATTCTGCAATCTTCTAATTTTACATGCTGGCTTGGCCCCCCAAACACAGATTTCCATGTCTTTTTTTTCATCATAGGTGTCCTTTCAGTAATTTATTTTCACTTTTAGACACCTGCTAAATTAAATTCTTGCTTAAAGTGGATAAATTCCTTAGGTAAAGATCCACCTTGTCTCAGCTTACAGCTGCTAGGAGGATTACATTGTCCTTTGCCTCACTTCCAAGAAAAACAAATAAAAATAAAACCTCAAGAATTTGCATGATAGCATTTTCCTTCTAAGAAAATTCACTTTGCTGTTTGACATGGTGCACATCCAATACTTAACTATTATTTTTGGTGCCATTCTACAGTAGTTACGGGCTTGATTGTAACTGACACTTAAAGATTCTATTTTCAGGTTTTGAGTACTTGAGGCTGATCACTGTGTCTAGATTTTTTATATATTTTTTTCTGCACAACCAACTGCTGTCTGGCAGATTTACAGGCAGAACAATATGGCCTCTTGGTCTCTTGTGTTCTTCTGTGCATAAGGTGGAGCAAAAGCAGTCGTACCCATGTGCTTAAAGGCTGTCTGATTTTTCTGTTAGGCAGCAAGAAGTGAAACAAGAAAAAAAAAACTGATCATCATCAAAAAAAGGATCATTTCAATTTCTAAAACTGTTCCCCTGTTCCGCTCCTGTAGTAAAAAAAAAAAGCCAAGCACCACTTACCATCTCCAAGCTTTGGTGATGCCAGAGTCCTCCTACATTCTTTATCAATTTCATTAGGATTCATTTTTTTCTCTTTAGAAATAATTTAATCCTGGCATAAATTGCTGCACTTTCTCAAACACACTCCCCCCTAGCCTGCATTATCACACTTGCCTCAACCCACAAGTGAATGCTATACAGAACCATATTTGGTTGGTGATGCAGAGAGAAGAGAAGGAGGACCTCATTATTTCATGCAGATAAGTAGAATCCAAACATGTAAAAATAAAGGTATATATACAAACATATTTAAATATTTGTTTTACAAAATGCAGTTTGGAGGTGCTCCTGTGTGGGCGTTGCCTAACCTGGAGTTGAGATTTAAATAAAAGATATGATTAAGAACATTTAAAGAAGGTTGTAATGGATTCCACTGGTTTTCCGTTGCATCTTTCTATATTAAAAGTATATATAAAATGAAGTAGTTCTAATCTTCCTCCCTCCCATACTGATCTAAACTAGTGTACCTCTTCCCCCTTTCCATAGTTCAGTCCACTGAAAAACAGATGGATTTCCATCTTTGTGAAAAGGGCTGTACTGAGCAGGCACGGGCAGTAGGGTGGTACAGGTGCACTCATTGTTTTGGGCTTCATAATTTCTGATCAGTGGAGGTCAGTGTAGTGGAGAGGAGGATTAAGGATATTAATAAGCTATTAATAAGTATACTTATCAATTGAATATACATAAAATATTAGGGTCTAAACTCCCAGTTATCAACATGCTGAAGATTGGTAAGATTTGTGTTAATTTAGGGTTTAATAATCGGTGTAGTATTTTTATGATTTTTTTTATTAGGGCTGATTAAACTTTTTGTGATATTATAGCACATGGAGTGGTACAATATCACTTCTTATAGAACTGACTAAATAAACCATGTATGAGAGTTATGACAAGATTAAAAAAAGCATGCTAACATCAGAATAAGAGACAAACTGCTTTGTTGGGGGGAAAGAGCCAATTGGATCATATTGTTTGGATAATAAATTGCAATAAACCCAACTTTTTGTTTGTTCCTGCATTTTTGCTATATGACTCATCAAGATGTACATTCGTGTTCTCCTGCTGTTCCTTTATGGAATGATCTCTAGTCATCTAATTTTTCTAAAATTCTATTATTCTATTCTATTATTTCATAAAAGTGCTTATAAACATTTATCAGCATTTACACAAGACTTTAATGACTCTAGTGTCATCTTTAAATGTAGAAGCCATTCATCAGTTCAGCACTTTTCTTCCATGAGCTGGAAACGCTTTGTGTACTGTAAAGGTGAAAAGATTTAACTTTCAAAATGTATATTAAATAATGACTATATTTCTAGTCTGTGGGTCAATTGGCACTCCTTTTTTTCTATGTCTATGACATTTTGTTAAAAAATTGGAATATATTAAAGTTGGATTATACTTATATTATAATAAAAATACAATTTTTTTACCAAGTTTATTTTTTATTTAGGGACGTTATATCTTTTGGGCAGGGTCCTCTCTTCCTTCTGTGTCATTGTTTGTATCTGTCTATCATTTGCAAACCCTTCCTAATGTACAGTGATGTGTAATATTATTAATTTTATTGTTATTAATATTAATTAATAAACAGGATTCATATAGCTCCAACATATTACTTAGCGCTTTAATATGTTGGTGCCTTATAGTGGTGGTGTTGGAATTCGGGTTGTCCTTATTTTCAACCCAAATATGGCTGCTTGAATTTTGATAGACCCGACCCGAAAAACACGGGATTCGACTTTGCAAATTCGTGTGTAAAAAAATGTGTTAAAAAAGAGGCTTTAATTTATTGAATTTAAGTAATTTATTGAATGTGTGTGATTTGTGTAACTAATTTTTATATTTTTACAATGACAGGATGATGAGGAATGAGGGATCCTTGTGTCAGTGTGGGATCCCCGGGCACTAGAGGTTAAATGAAGTCTCCCCATTCATCACCTCTAGTGCTCCGTGATTGGCTGAGGAAAGGTAAACCCTGATGACAGCTCAAGCGTCATCAGGATTTTCCTTTACCCAGCCAATCACAGAACACTAGAGGTGAATGAATGGGAAGACTTGTGCTCATTTAACCTCTATCCAAGAACACATACTATAGTTATGCTAGGGCTGCAAGAGTATCAGGGGAGCAGAGCTGTCACAAATTCGAACAATATCCCCCTAAATAGCTGTCGTATCGAATAATGAGATATTGGACCAACACTAGTGCCTCATATTGTTTTAATCATAATAAAACCATAAAGTAAATTGGGTCAGAGAAAGATTAGAAAAGGGTCACCTAATGAAGGTGGCCAGTTGAACAAGTAACAACTTGTTTTGCAGATACTTGCTTGCTATATATATTTAATATAAGAATGCATTTGTATAGTATTACCATGTAATAATTTTTAAGAAAAAATAGACAGGAAACACTTATGAGAAGCACTTTACCATTCTTGTTGATTTCATATAGTAATCACTCCGGAGAGTTGCATTAACATCCACTTTCTTGAAGTGTTTGTTGCATACAGTACGATGGGCTAACTGTGCTCCACAATTTCCTTCTGGAACACATCCAAATTGTAACAAATACACAAAGCTGCACCCTGTTGCTTTATGTGTTGCATAATTGTTTTCTTTCCTCGTTATTTTTATGGTAAGGTCATTTGTAGAAGATGACCTAATAGCAGCTTTCACAACAATCTTTATAATGGAACCCAGGACATACTTGTAAAATCATTTTACATTGTAGTATGTCTTTCCTATTCAAACAAGATTAAAATGCTTATTTTTCTCTATGAAACTGCCCCAATACCCTGTAACAAATGCAAATAAAGTTTTCTTTGGTTTGGAAAACATCCAGAAATCTGCAATAAGAAAAATAAATATTCAGGTCTTTTGCCTGGTTTCCAAAGAAACATGCCAGCAGTCATCTTGCCAATAAAGTATTTCCTCAGCCACGTCACACACACAAAAATCCCACAATGTGAAATAAATGATGGCTTCTAAGATGGGAAAAAGTAAGAAATAAGGAAACACTTTGATATTTGTTTCCAATTTGTGCTACTTATTTTTAGACCTTTTGGGATGGCCAAATTCATATGACAACTCTATGACTAAGTTCTATCACATGCCAAACGTGTCGGGTGCAGGGCAACATGTTCAGCGAGATAACACTGTGCCAGTAACATTGTACAACTGAATACAGTTTTATTTAAAAGAAAAAGGAATTTTCAGTTGGTACCACTTTGATGTGTGCTTAGTCAGCTGAGAGAGGTACATATTTTGTAAAGCTTGGCACTTTCAACTGGTCATAAGCAAATTCCGAGCTGTGGTTCCTGGAGCAGTGTGTATGTATGTGTTGCCCAATCAGAACTTATACTGATTGGCTGCATAGCTGGTAAATGATCCTATAAATTCTTCATACAGTACTGTCATTAGGAAAAACTATTGCAAAGGTTCATACAGACAGGCCTTCGAGTATGGCCAGTATACAATTAATACCATTCCTGCTGCTAAGGCCATCAGAATATCGCTCACAAATACTTCTTTGAAGTCTGCTAAGAATTAGACACTTCTGGAAGTGTCAATCTCCTTGGTACCCCAGCAGTTTTTACTAGTTCCTCCAGCAGCCCCGTACTTCACTCCTGTGTTCCTTAATGGCAGGCAGGTCTGTGGAAAGAACTACTGAGCATTTTAGTGCACCAAGAAGATTGACATTCCCAGAAAGGTTGGCTTCCTACCAGACTTCAGCCAGGGATTTCCAAGGTCCAAAACTTTAAAAAAATATATTTTTTTCCCTTTATTGCATTTCAGACTTGCTGATCTCCTGCAGTTCTTAACTGTAGGGTCTGTCACGGCAGGATCTGTGACTCTGGAAGCTGTTACTGAGGGGTCTGCCTCCGAGAGGTCTGTCACTGTGGGAGTTTGGATTACAATAGATCACAAAAAGAAGGCCATGGGGAGGTTAGTAGGAAGATATAGGGAATCAAAGGGGATTTTTGCTACATTTTAACCTGCATTAGATTTTTTTTGCAATGTTTGTATCACTAGTTTTAAGAGTTGAGCATTTTGGCACCTTAACCTTGGGTGTCAGGGCACAGGGTGGCAAGCTCTAGAGCAGGGGAGGGAAGTTTAAGGTAAATTTGAATAATGCATGCATTTTAGGAGACCAGAGCATTTCATTTGGCCTCCACTCTAGGAAAGGCTACAGTAGATCCATATATCTGCAGTTGTTTCCTAAGTCATTTAGCAGAAAAGAAGTGACATTGCAGGTTTACTCAAGCCAGTTTTTTTAGAGAAGACTTGGCTGTCCTGTCCAGTAATTAACAATGCTTCGCTGGTGGAGAGTCTGGGAAAGACATTAGACAATTATAATTTACTGTTAGTGGAAAACCATCACAGCTTCTGTGAAATAAATCACATTGCCACTTTTACAAACCACTGCTGATAAGCTTGAGAGGGAAAGTGAAAAGGGGAGGGGGATGTTAAAAAGTCTAATTCCTACTGCGTGAATATTTTTTCTTGTTTCAAGTAAGCTCTTTTGCTTTTTTAATTAAAGCTTTTTGGCAGTCAACCCACGTTTGCCATTATGTTCATCTGACTTTACAACATTAATAACATGGGTGAATCATCCTCACAAAAAATAATTGTATTAGAATATTTGTACACACCTAAAAAAAAGAGACCTGTATAAATAATGCAAACAATTCACTTTAGCTTTGCACATAAAAAGAAGCATTACCAGGGTTAATAAAACAAATACAGATTGTTATCCATAGAAATAGTTCTGGCCAGGCAGAACACCTAGGGATCTCTTTATAAAGAAGTGACATTTACCAGAAACTTCTCTGGTGCAGAATCCTGGTTCATATTTTCCATTGGCAGGGACTGATCTTCCACATAATAGAGACTGACCCTCTTTTTTTTAAGACCCCCTACTAATTTTAAATTTGTGTGTGTTTAACATTGGTACTGTGTAAACTATAAAAGTTGTTGGGTTTTTATTTCAAATTACATATATATTGTGCTTAGTGAAACTTTTTGTTGTTGCTAGATAGAGCAGATATTGGTTCTTGAAGTGATTACACACAATTATTCAATATTGTAGCTTTTCTGACTGTGCAGCATATGTGCCAGGTTGCATGGCATAAACCCACTATTAGTTTTGAGAAGTAATGAAAAATCATGGTCATACTAACATGTTTAATAAAAACTGTTTAATAAAGTGTCATTTAAATTGTTTCATTGATATACTTCAATGTTTGTGTTCCAGTCAGATAATATTTTATGAGTCGCTGAAACAAATCTGGAATATTTATTTGCATAGTATAAAGATATAGGTGGTGCTGATATTTTGTTTGTCAAATAACATAGTATAAAACAACCATTAATATTCTGAAATAACTAAAAGTGATTAATGTAAATTAATTAATTAAATGTTACAGCTTCTACATGAAGATGTTCATTCTTTACCCAGCATTTGGGAAGATGAGGACAGCTAGTTCACTCGTCCATTCTCATGACCTCTACTACGACCAGGCCATATATAATGTATGTAATGTATGCAGTGTTGTTTCCTTTGAAGGTATTATTAAGAGCCAGCTACATATCTTTTGTATTTAGCTTTTAAAGACAAATCTTAAAATACAAATTGTTGTATAAAGACCTTTGCTAATGCATTTTAAAAGTAAAGTAAAGTATTAATTTCTTTATTGTAGTTATGTATCTGGTGTCAGCATGCTCTGCAGGACATATTAGGCTTTGCTAAACATTTTTCATGTACTTGAATGGTCCTAATACAGTCTTGGGAGCTTATATGGGAGCATATTTCTGCAACAGTGAGATTGTTTAAAACACTGATTAAGACATATGAATTTCTTTCTTTCTTTCTTTCTTTCTTTCTTTCTTTCTTTCTTTCT
>NC_092862.1:116320619-116351209 GCF_032062135.1 Pyxicephalus adspersus
TCTTTCTTTCTTTCTTTCTTTCTTTCTTTCTTTCTTTCTGTGATGCATGAACCCATATCAGACAGAAACACCATTTTTGACATCTGTGTACATTGATGGGTGAATAAATCCTTTGGTTTGACAAATAGGTTATTATCAATAAGCATGGATACATCTAGCTGTCATTTGTAGCATCAAGCTTTGTCAAATGGAGTCCCAAAAGCTTTACCTACCTACCAAGCTAACACCAATCTGCCCTTCTAGTTTATTTAGGAAATTCCTGTGACGACTGTCACATAGAAATCAGTGTCTCCTAAATGTGCCCACGCATTATCACACTTGTCCTTGTTAAATCCTACATGCTGTCCTACAAATACACTTTGCACAATCATGGTGTACAGTTGTCACTATGAGTAAACTTAGTGAAGAAGCATAATATGCAGCTGAAACTGGAATGGGGAGTGCATGTAGACAGCAAATGTCTAAAAATATTTAAAAAAAGATATTTAAAAAAAATGTTAGCAAACCTAATGTCATCCAGTTAAGGTTCTGATCTAATGTGCTTTTTGAATATTTGTCCTTATGTAATTTTTTAAAAAGGTGGTACATCAAAGAATTTCTCTGTGTATTTTGTAGATCTGTTGCCGTACATTATAGAGACAATGATGACTAACTTGATTAGTGTAACTTTATATAAAATCAGTCTTCAACTCTTCAAGATGTGCAGGAGCTGTTGAGGGAGCTTTGTAAACACAGAGACAGTCTGGATTGAATTTAGGCAGTCTTACTGTTAAATCCCTGTGCTTTTCATCTACATGTGGTGTAGTTTATCTTAGGCTGCTGCTCAACAAAGTCAAAGCACTTGCAGTCTTTTGGAAGGAAATATTTCACAGTTTAGAGATCACGGAAACCTCCTCTCACTCCTATATGAACAAGTAGCAGAGACGTCTGCTGATAAATATGAACTCGGAGTGCTAATGAATGAAATGAATTGAGAGGCCAATCTAATATTATATTTTACTCTGATGGGTTCAGATTTTTACTTCTGTTCACATGCAGCTGTGTTGGTTTACAGATGCATGTAAATTACAATATGTAATACACCTGTTGTAGTTTTACCGGGGAAAGATTTGAAATGCAAGTAGCAAAAAATTAAAGCAAAAATGCACTATTGTATTTATCAAGAAACTGATCCATTTTATATTATTATTTTCATCATTTATTTATAAGGTGCCAACACAATATGTAGTCCTATACTATTAATAGGTGCTGCAGCTGACGAATCTCCAAACTTGATCAGTACAAATAATGACACAGGAGGAGAAGATTTTATATAATAAGCTACTTTTGTTCTTTGCTTTTTTCTTGTAGTCTTCAGCTTATGGTCAGGATGTAAATAGTGTGCATTTATGTTACAAAAAGAAACTGCAAAGGAAAGAAAGATATACAAAGTGCAGTATTACATAACCAGACAGAATTATTTATTATGCTTTACGTGTGTTTTCTTGTTATGCTATTTAAAAAAACAATATTTTAGGAGATTAAAATTTTGATAAATCTTTAGATTGTAGTTTAGAGGTCAGTAGCTGTTTCCAAAGGACAATCACTTACAAAGGAGCAGAACCCCTATCCCTAACATTTCTGTGCACTCATTATTATTAAAAGAATAATCTTTCTATAAAATGTTGGTGTGAGAAGGTGTCAGTATTTCCTTTTTTTCTATACAAGCTTTTTTTTTCACATCCTAACTATTTAAGAACTTTGGCCCAAAAACAATTAAGGTTTGATCGGAAAAGTTTTGTACATATCTTCTTTTAGACTAAATAGGCTCTTTTTAATGTATAAATACGTTTTGGACAGGTAAATAAAATTATTATTGCATGAAAATATTGCATAATCCTTTATCCAGGCAGCAGATAGTCTACATTGATTGATCTCTTCACTTATTATAGGTCTAGATTATCCAAGTTCTTCAAGACTGGACAAGATTGACTATCATGGGAGAACCTGTGTGATCCAGAAAACCAGGAGTGGATCTGGTCCAGGATTGAAACATTTGCAAATAGTAGCAAATTATTTTAAGAGATTTGTTCCATGGATCACCCAGGTTTTCCCATGATAGTCTACCTTCTCCAGTCTTGGAGAGCTGTATTAGATCTGGCCCTATATGTTTATAACATCTGTATGACAAAGATCAATAGATCATATTGAATCTTACACACAGCACTGGGTATTTCTCTAAGTTATACTGCGTCAAATAACTTAGTACAAAGTTTCAGAGGGAGCTTCTTCTGCTGTGTCACTTCTTTAGATAGTCCATAGCACTTTAAGAATCCTGTGCCATTCTTTATACTAAATTGTTTTGATCACACAAATATTTGTTTCTATAGTAAAAAAACAAATGTAGTAAACATGTTTAAAAAAAATAGAAACTTAAAGCGTACCTAAACTCAGAAATTTCACTTTACATTGCCTGGGCGATCGAGAATGAATGGGAGCGCAAGGTCTCCCTGGATACCTACGTCATGTATCCCAAGAGGCTCTTGGGTGCTCCTTCTGCGCATACCCGAGCACCTCGGAGCCTTTTCGCACAAACAGAAAAAGTTCCTGATCTCAGGCATGCGCAGTGAGATTGGCAATTTTTTTTTCATCCTAAGTCACCTGATCTTGCACCTGGGTCGGTTGATGTAGGATGAAGAACAGGAAGAAGAGGCGAAAATCGCGGCAGATTTGAGTTTAGTTCCTCTTTAAATTAACAAATTTACTTATCCTTGATATCTGTCACTCACGGTGAAATATTCGCCCAAAATAAATTAAATAGTATGGAAGATGGAACATCTGGGGTACCACATAAAAAAAGTCATACAGATTTAGTGTAAGTTACAGGAAATAGTAATATGAGTTTGAAATGTTTTCCTTTAAATCTAAAAAGTTGGAAGTGTTCTTTAGAAGTCTATGGAGTTGTATAATCAGAATGTTATTGTGTGGTGTAACCTTACTA
This sequence comes from Pyxicephalus adspersus, assembly GCF_032062135.1. NCBI lineage: Eukaryota > Metazoa > Chordata > Amphibia > Anura > Pyxicephalidae > Pyxicephalus > Pyxicephalus adspersus. The sequence goes on from NC_092862.1 coordinate 116,323,600, forward strand.
TTTTTAAACATGAATATCATCAAAGTGTAGTGTTTGTAAATTCATGCCAAATATACCTAAAATTCAAAACAAAAACTGAAATGGAAAAAAATGTTATGCGCCCAACTTAAAAAGTTTGGGGTTTTTGGTTTTCTTTTTGTTTATATACAACCCTTTAGAAAACCAGTATTGTTTTCTGGGTAAATAAAAAAATAATCTCAAATTCCTCTGCTGCTGTGGTCTGCTGTGGTATTTATTTTCCTTACTATTTGCCCATGATATTGGCAATTTTACTGAGCATTCATGAGGCTTAGAAGGACAATTGTATACTAGAGCTAACTATTTGCTTAAGCTGCTGAAGATGTAATACATTCTGGTTTGCTGGATGCACCAAGTTTACTGCAGAATTGGGACCAACTAGCCTAATTACATTTCAGGTGATTGGATCTCATATTGGGCCTGATTGATTAAAGCTCTTCAAGCCCAGAGAAGATAAACTTTCATCAGTGAACCTTGGTGATCCAGCAAACCTAGAATGGATCTGGTCCAGGATTGAAAACATTTGCTAACAAATAGTGAATGACGTTTAAGAAATCCATTCCAGGTTTACTGGTACACCCAGGTTCACTGATGAAAGTGTTTCTTCTCCAGGCTTGGAGAGCTTTATTAAATTAGGTCCATTGGGTAAATAAGGTTCAGACCCATAGTGGGAACGGCAAATCTGAGTGGCTCCTGGTGGTCAACACCTTGCCAGCCATTCAGCTACTTACCCCACTGCATTGGTTTTTAAAAAAATTGTGTTTTCACATAATGCAGAGGACAACAACTGGAAGTAATGAACAGCTCTCTGCCCCTATACATTCAATAGCCTGCCACATGTGAGACAAGGATGCAGTTTAGGGTGTAAGAAAGCAGTAACTGCATGACAATATCACCGCCAGTCTGAACATAACCTTTAAATGAAAATAAATTCATAAACTACAGAAATCCCACCCAACCTTGTTTTGAGTACAACTAAAAATACAAGAATTCTCCAACCCAGACAAGTTAAATATGTAATTACATGGACATACCATGGAGTGTCCAAAAGTACACAATATTAGGTAAGCAGAATATTCTATAGGACTGCCAACACCATTAAGATGGCGTTTTTGTTTCTTCATCTGAACTAAATTCTTGAAATAAATGACTCATAGTAGCCTTCAGTATGTTCCTTGGCACTTCAGATGAAAAGCAATGGCTGTATATTTTAGAAGTTTCCCTTTCAAATGTATCTCGGGTTTTGGAATGTGATTCTAATCACAGTCTGGCTAAATGTGATTATTAAACTTTACTAGCACATCAACAAGTCCTATGATCTCATTAAATCCCCAAACCTTCAGTAATCGAGATGAAGCACTGACATCCAGTGAAATATGATTATTGCAGTTATAATGTGATTTTGTTTAAGATTGTAGCCTTTTAAAACAAAACAGGGTCATTAGTTCTTAATTGCATCAGAAACAGTATGCAAGTTTATAAACTTTTTTTTTTAAGAGGGGTGAAATGTTTCCAAATTTTTCCGACGTGTACTGTTTCTAAGGCATTTTCTGACAAATAAAATAAATGACTACATGGATTGGGCCTTCAAGGCTTGGGGCAAAGAATGAAAAAATTATTTACAAAAGCTTGAAAATATTTAATCACTAGAAGCAGGGGGCAACAGTGTTTTAATTAGCTGGTCCTCGGGCCATTGGCTGGCTGCGGGCTTTCTCAAACAAGCACACAAAATGTTGCACCAAGGGGCTCTTTGCAAGCCTTAGGGTCAGGCTTGAGATGAAACAGATAAGATAATTGGTTCTAATGAAATCCAGAAGGTCTGGTCTTTCTTGTTTGAGCCTGGATTTGAAATGTGCGTGTGGAAGTGAGGTTTAATTCAAACCAGCCCCAAACTAGACCCGTTTCTTGGTGACTTTGATACTGTTTGAAGTTTGAAAAGTGTTTGCCACACCACTGGCATGCTGGGTAGGGCTTCCCCAGTCACCTTAATTACTAAGCTTTATTGCTGACTTTACTACACAGGAAAAGAACCATTATATGTTCCATCAACATCAACTCCTCTAAGACTAGAGGAAAGGGCCAGGTGAAAGGGCACCAAAGGAAGGCAAAGACTCCAGTCTGAAACAAAGATCATTTACCAGTTTTACATTTCATCATTTAATATTTATGGGATGTTTTTCTAACAGAATTTAAAAGCAAAAAAGACATTTCGACTAATTATTCAGCATCTTTTTTAGTATGGCAAGGAGTGAGATTGATAATTAAATAACATGGACAACTCACAAAGTGTAATAACAATATATATATATATATATATATATATTGAAAAAATAACTATTGTTATTGACAATTGTTATCCTCTTTGTTTTCTGTCTCGTTTTTTAATTTTTCCTATGATTCTTTTATTTTAATTTTATATGTTTTACAATATAGAATGTAATGAAAATATACCTTTATATTTGAACTCTTTTGCACTTTTTTTGTTTATAACTGTTATATTGTATCCAAAAAAAAATATTTGGAAAAAAAACCTTCAGATAAGAAAAAAAAGGCAGCAAGGATAAGAAAGAAAGTTTTAGTAAGCAAATGCAATACAGACCTAAAATAATAATACAATAAATAAATATTAAATACTAATTAAAATAATATTAATTCATAAAAAATAATGGAAACATTGCACTTTGATTACTATGTTAGTTGTCTGGTTAACATTCTGGTCCATTGCTTTAATATTTTCTGAAGCACTGACCTCTAACAAGTTTGCAAATCCGGATTTCTAGTTTAACTTTGCTTAAGTGTTACAAGTCAGTATTGATCTTACTCTACAATACAATAATAATAAGTCACAATTATACGGTCTTACTAATAAGTTTTAGGTGTAAAATACACACAAAATGATTTTCACCTGAGAATGAGCATGACCGTGACATGTGTACCATTGTTTCTGCAACATCATTCATCAATCCCCCGTTGCAGATTGATGAAAAACCTATTGTGAATGACTGCTGTAAAGTTCAATGGAGGAGAGCACAGCAGAGTTCTGCTTGCTCATCCGTCCCTCTGTATAGAAGAAAAGAGACGCTATGTGCACAATGCTTGTTCATTCATTTGTCACTAGAAATTATCAACAAAAATTGTTCCCAGTGGCAATAATCTGGCATCCATTGGACATCTGTACAAAGTTTTAAAGTTTTACTTTTATAAATCACTCCATGGGGCCACATATTATGAATGTGCTTCATTCATAGGCCATTCATTTTTCAGAAGGGATGACTCAACTGTCCTGTTTCCTGGTGGTAACAAAAGTGTGAACACCCAAGAGGCCTTGGCATTGTTTTTTTTATACTTTCTTTTATATATTATACCATTCTTTTTCTTATAAGAAGAAAAGAAAAGGAATTGTAGTAGTTACCATTGGAGCATAGTTTCTAACCTCTCCATTTGATCTATCCAATTAATATGTCTAACATTCTCATAGATAAATCTGGATCTATTAGCTTTAGCCTGCCCAAGTTAATCTTATAAATAGTAAAATATGGTACCATAAGTGGGGTCTTTTCTTCAAGCAGACCTAAACTTACTAAACAAAAAGTCACCAGGAGGAGGAGGTTTTTGACAAAGAAGACATGCAAAGTCTCTTGAGTAAAAATAAAATTTTTACTCCCGGCTCCTGGTGGTTTTTTGTTTACATTACACTGTGCAGTGCATGGTTCATGCCCCTGAAGCCACCTTCTTTATTGCTAAATCCAAAATAGACTTTCAGGTCTGTAGCAAGTCTCCTTGGCCAGGTTACTGATGTATTGAGCTTACATAGGAGTTATATTGTCTCCAGTATCTGGCTCTATAGCCATGTATGGAGGGAGAAAGGAGGACAGTGTCTTTATCATACAGCTGGGCAGAAGAGCTGACAGACATTCCAGGACCAAAATGCACCCCCCAAAACAAACCCTCATAAGGTGGCAACCTAAGCTACTACCTTTTGTTAGGTCCCTTAAAAACAATTCTGCTGATTTATATTATTCACTTTGTCTTTGTGAAGGTGGCCATAATGGAGTAGGGATTCATTTTCTAATGTAAGAGCTGCCCCTCCAATAAATGGTGACTTGATGACTAGTGGAGAATTTTTCAAAAAGGCAGTAAAATAAATTCAGGTCCACAGTATGACTGCAAAAGAACAGGAAGATTCTTGCACTGCAACTTCCTCCCAGCAAGAAGAGCAGTGAGCAGCACAGTGGGGTTTATCAAATCTTGTAGGTCTATTAATTAGAATTAGGAGTGCAAAAGATGATCAGTGGGGCATTGTAAGACCCCCTTCATACTTGCATCAAACCGCAACATTCTACTGCATGTTCAACCATGCTCCCAACTGCTCCAAGTCAACTGCATGGGAGTTGTTCAATACCAATTTGTGTACACATTTAAACACAGTTGTATTTGCATTACATAGGGGTTGCAACACAGTTCCTGAAAACAACATTTTACTTTTGAATATGTGGTTGCTTTTCTTCTAATGGGCTGATTGCTGTGCGCCTAGGAACATCTAACTGTCCAGTTTTCTGAAGGTAGCCGAAATGCACTGGTATTTTACAGGTGGAATTCATTACAATAACTATTATCAGAGTACTTCTTAAGCACAATTACCATCTCAATGTTCTCTAATAAATTTCATATTATAACTTTTGAAGTTCAGGTCCTCTTTAATACAGCGCTTATGAAACCTATAATGAAAAATATGGTTTGTAAAAGATACTGTTTTATTTTTTACTGACTTGGAAAACTCAGGTAACCAGCAGTTCCTTCATTTCCAATATTCCAAGAATAATGCCATGCATATTTAACAAGCTCAAAGATTATTATAGGATTCTTGAATAAAAGTCTGATGGATTATAATTTGTTCTCAGACAGTATCATTATTACTGCAGCTTTAGTTGTCCAGCTCAGGATTCATAAATGGAATATTTGAGTATGTTTTGGAAGGTAGGAGGATGTGTGTGCAGTATGATATCCCATACATAACATTTATAATAATCTCCAGTGTTAAGCGAGAGGTTACTTGTTTATAATCTAATAATGGGCCCGAGAACTAAGGCTCTCAAAGAAAATAGTCCTTGTATTACAGCAATGCTAAGCTCAGGGGACGTGGAAAAATTGTTTCAGATCATGGTATGCATTACATTATTACCAAAGCAACCTCTGACTCTACTTATTCATTTTAATATTATTATTATTTTTTTGCTACTAGTGTTATTTCAGCCTCTGAGCTGAAGGTTCTGATACTTTGGGAGAATGTACCCATGTATATTACAAATTGTAAAAGTTTATGTAAATCTAGTCACTAAAATCTTGTATATGCTTGTATTCATGTTCCCACATTCAAGTCTCCTTTTTCCAAGTTTCTATACCGATCCTCCCTCCACCCATACTCTCTCTCACCCCATCCCAACCTTAACCTCTCTTCCATTCTCTCATTTTGTAGACCCTTCTTAAACACCCCACTGCACCTCTACATCCCGTTACCTCCCCCCCATCCCCCATGTGCAAATGCATATTTACAACAAATATATGTATTTTTTATGAACATTTTTCAATTCAATACAATATTAATATGTATACTTTTCTATTCCTTTGATTGATCATAAACATTTTTTTATTATTCTGTTTTTAAAAATATGAAAAAAGTGTTGCTATACCAATAGGAAATATTTGCCAAAATATTAAAGTGCATGATAGACAGAGTGCAGATTTCGAAAAAATCTAGATACTCCAATAGTCAATTTTTTTTACTACATTCAGACTTCTGAACAACATTGCTCAAAGTTGCCTCAGTTCAGTCCTCCATCTGTTTGCTTGGTTGGCAAGGAAAACAACTGTGGTCTCCTTACTTGTCCATAGCAGACAATTGCTGCCCACTGTGCAAATCAACAGAGTTCACATCTGGCTGTAAACGTGTAATCCTAAAAACATGCATATAGGTATGGACAGGGGACAAGTACTGCGTAATATTCCAGAATTCATTACATTGGTTGGTCATCAGCGGTGGTTAAGGTGCGTACACACTTCCAATTTTTATCGTTGAAAACGAACGATGAACGATCGATTGGGCAAAAATCGTTCGTAAAAAAAGTAACCAACGACGCCGACGAACGAGGAAAGTCGTTGGAAACGAACGACCGGACCGGCGGATCGGATTGGACGACGATCGTTGAACATCGTTCGTGTGTACGGTCGTTCGTTGATCGTCCATGATCTGAGCATGCGTAATGAACGAACGTTCGTTCACTTTCCTGTCGTGCACATAGTTCCTCTATCGCTCAAACGATCGTATCTATTGTGTGTACAATATCTACGAACGATCGTGTCGTTATCTCTATGTGCAGGATCGGTGCTATACGATCGTTCGTAGATATCGTGCAGGAACGTTCGTCGTTCGTTTTCCAACGATAATAATTGGAAGTGTGTACGTAGCTTTACCCCTGCTGTGTACTAAGAATGAGGAACAGGCTAACAAACCTGACTACAACGTTAGTTCTGATATATAATGCAAAAAATCTGATGTCATATTTAAAATGTATAGAAAAAAAGTGTGGGAACAAAAATGTTCAGCTTGTTACATTAATGTACATTATGAGGTTACAGCATCATCAATAAATTTATTGCACCTTTTCCAACATAAGTAATCTGCTGAAGCAATGCTGCACTCACTATACCTGACTCATGTAATGGAAAACAGCTCTCATGGGAAACTAATAAAAGGGCGACTGATTAAGATAACTTAAAAAGGTTCAATAACTAAAGCCAAGGGGAAAATACCCAAAAGGACCGCATGACTCTCTGAATTAGATGTATATTTTAATAACTTTTATAGTATGAATTATGTGTCGGCATGTCAAATCATTTCCTTTGGGACCTATCACCTATTTTAGCATACATAGCCTTACGTAATTTAAGGTATACTTGGACATAAGATGTAAATTATTCTGTTTAAAGTTTTATATGACATTTCTGTTCATATATAGATTGTCATTGTGAAATATCTCCTGCTTTTTCAAGCTCAACAATAATGAAAGAAGGCAGTAGTTTGATTTTAGTATAACAAACTGTATACATTTAAAGGTAAAGTACAAATTTAAAGTATGCGAATGTAAAAGTATTTTTCAAAGTTTTAATATTTTCAGACTTCAATTGTAGTACATGAAAACCACCTAGACATGTAGCCTTGTCGGAGCAGTGACAGTGGCCCTGATTTATTAATGCTCTCCAAGGCTGGAGAGAATACATTTTTATCAGTGAAGCTGGGTGATCCAGCAAGCCTGGAATGGGTTTGCAAAAAGTCATTTGCTATATGTAAGCAAATGTTTTCAATTCTAGACCAGATCTATCCTAAGTTTTCTGGATCACCCAGCTTCACCGATGAAAGTGTATTTTCTCCAGCCTTGGAGAACTTTATTAAATCAGGCCCAATGTGCCACCCCAATCTTGTTTACACAATGGTATAAGGCTTGGAACATTGGTTACTAGGAAAACGGTGGCAGCAAGCCAGGACTCCCTCCTTTTTCATACCAGGTCACATACCTTCCCTTAATAACAGGAGGCCCCATAGTTGTCTATGGGGAGAAGGCCTCATCCCCACACTGCAGCCCCAGATAGTTGTGGAGGTTAGTTTACTTACCCTGTGCTGCTAGTAAGGCATTCTATCATTCCTAAAATGTAATAGGGATTGATAGAATACCTCTTTGATATTAGAAAAATCCCTCACTCAGTTTTTATTGTAACGGATGTCTTCACTGAAGAATTTACCCTTAACCTTGTTCCGGTGACAGCTTTAAAATTTGGAATTTCCCCATATATTCTGTCTCCATGATAATGGCCAACAGGATGAATAGAGATGGTGGATCTATTCAGAATATACACAGCAAAAACTGCAATCATAACAAGGGTTTCAATCCTTACCAACTCTAGTAAATTTGGAAAAAAATTAAGTCCTAAACTATCCCCATTACACTAAATCCAAAGGGCCCATTCTAACCTTTACACCACAATCAATGCATCCTCCACCATTAAAGAAGAACTAATGTAAAAATTAAGAAAATTTTGGGTTCCAAATATTCAGCCATCCTTGATGACCAGGTTTGAATTATGTAAATCCTGCATATACACAGGGGAGGTAATTCCCAAGATCCATGGGTATGATGGGATACCTGGCATTGTATGCTGAGCAGTGCATGTGCAGCTCAGTGTTTCTTTTAGAAAAGATTGTGAACTGGCTGGTAAGTATTATTTATTGCTGGGGGCACATTCATTGCCCCCCCGGTGCACTAAAGCAGTATTTCTCAACCAGTATTCCTATAGCGGTTGCTAGTGGTCCCATGAGCAATGGGCAGTTTGAGACTCTCAGGTCAGTTTAAGTGACACCAATGATCTTTTGGGGTATCTGTAAGGGTACATTCTTCCCAATGAGCAGCAATGTAAGAGGCATTCTTCCCACTGACCACCACACTAATGTACTGTGAGCTATGGATTTAGTAATTATAGCCAGGGTTCCCTGAAGACCTGAAAGTTTTTTAAAGGGTTCCCCCATGTTAAAATAGTCAAGAAACACTGGTCTAAAAGAACACACCGGATTGCAACTACTGTACAATATTGTTCTCTACATCAAAAGGATTGTTCATATCTGTTCTTACTATTGTAGTGTATTAGCATCCAATTTAAAAGAATGGTCATTAATGCAGTCCAGAAATCTCACACTGCTCTTTTAGGATTTATGATGGACTATATTTTTTTTATCAAGAGTTTATCTTTGGAGTTGCTGAACTTTTATAAATATCTTATAGGCTTAAACCTAAATTTTTTCCCATAGATTCAAAGTATGGGGATATATGATATGTAAATTGACGTTTGACTGGTATTTTCCAGAGCAAGTTAATCATATTGCATAGGTTCAGTACAACACAGAGAGGATTAAAGAATAAAGTAGCATTTCCTGAGCTGAATAAAATAGCTTTTGACTCATCCATTTTATTCTCTAGTTACAAGAGGAGCCTATATTTTGTTTAAATTGCCCAAAATCCATGGACTTCTATTTACATTGTTATTCATTTACTGTAAATGTTAAAGAAGTTCCGTAAGAGAATAAACAAAGTAACTTTACATAGATACATGAGTGATGCCATACAGCTAAAGATTGGAATATATGTGGTAATAACTGCTGGTAAATCGCTAGCATGGTACAGTGTCTATGATGCAAATTGGAATGTCAGTAATTTATGTTTCTGGACTGTAGAAAAACTACAGAAAATAATGCAAAGAAAAATTGGCATGTCATGGAAATAATTTTCCAATCTTTTTACTTGTCACACAGGTAGATAGCTACACTGGCCTCTGTGATGTAGCTTAGTACAGATGTGTCTGCTTGTTGGACATTGCCGATCCTAAACTTATTAAAGTGTATTTATATAGTACCAACATACCACATAGCACTTTACAAGGTCCACAGTCATGTCACTAGTAAGGTGGAGAAAAACCCAAACTCACAAAGAAGACACAAACTCCAAGCAAATAGGATCCTGGCTGAGATTGAAATTGGAATCCTAGAGTTGCAAAGACAAGATATACTATGAACTTTTATTGTAAAAAACATTATCTGGAAAGTTCTCTAACTAGTCATAGGTCCTAAAATAAATACAACCCAACCACCTAAATCTCATAAGCTTTTGTATGTTGACTGCAGGTAATGATTGTCCACTGGTAAGAAACTCGGTGCTGGGTCACACTTTTGAGCCTAAAACTATATACAGATGTGATTGTTAACCGAGACAAACAATTGTGATCAGCTTGGGTGAATATCTACTTGTGTACAGCAGTCCCACAACGTTGATAAGTGCTCTGCAGTGGTGGATCACTATGTGTAGGAGTGGGAGCAACAGTTTTCTTTTCCTTAGGAGGAGAATGCCAGGAAGTGCCTTCTGCTTGTTCTCTGCCCCTCCCCTCATCCTTTCTCTAAAACACAGAGGATACACTTTCTTTAGTAAAGCTGGGCGATCCAGCAGTCCTGGAATGGATCTGGTCAGGGATTAAAAACATTTACTAGAAATAGGAAATGACTGAAGAAATCAATTCCAGGTTATAAGAAGCGTGTAAGTATAACCGGTCAATGCATAAAGACAGGTAGTTAGCAAAAAAGCTGGAGGAAGCAGAAAAAAAGTTGAAAATAGTATAAACAACATGACAAGGTAGTTCTAAACAGTGAGACTAAATAAAAGACAAATTTAACAATCAGCTTTTTTTAAATTCATTTTTTTATCTTTTTGTTTAAAGGAGCTTTGGGGCAGAACAAAACCTGACTTTGACCATCACTTATCTTTATGTATGTATGTTTGAAAAGTGAATACCATTGTTTAAGATTGCAGATTACAGAATGTTACATAAAAAGTACCAAGCAACAATCACCTCTTAGGGCTAGTAAGCTGCAATACTATTATATTACATTTCTGGTGCTGGGTTTACATATACTTTAAGTAAGGTTAGTTATGTTGTGTGAACAATACAGGCAGTTGTTACATTGGGCCTGATTTATTAAAGCTCTCCAAGGCTGGAGAGGATACACTTTCATCAGTGAACCTATGTGGTCCAGCAAACTTGAAATGGATCTGGTCCAGGATTGAAAACATTTGCTAACAAATAGCAAATGTCTTTTAGGAAATCCTTTCCAGGTTTGCTGGATCACCCAGGATCTCTGATGAAATTGTATCTTCTCCAGCCTTGGGGAGCTTTAATAAATCAGGCCCATAGTGTATGGTGAGAGCCATAATGATTTCAAGTTGGACATTGATAAAGTTTTCAGTATGCAAAACAAATGCATTGTGACTAATAGTGAAAAATTTTAAACTGCATGCTCTGCAAAAGATGCCATAACATGGATTTACTTAAAAAATGAATGATAAAATACTTTGGCATTGAGACAAAGGGCCTGACTTATTAAAGCTCTCCAATGCTGGGTGATCCAGCAAACCTGGAATTGATCTGGTCCAGAATTAAAAACATTTGCTAACAAATATAAATGACTTTAAGAAATCCATTCCAGGTTTGCTGTATCACACAGCTTCACTGATGAAAGTGTATCCTCTCCAACCTTGAAGAGCTTTAATAAATCAGGCCCAGAATGTGAGCTTTTAATGCCAATAGTTTGTCAAACAAAAGATTATTGCATAAGGCTTTAGCATAATAAATACGTGCAAATTACAATTTAAGCACCCATTCTGATTAATAAAAACCAATCCCTTTTGGCTTTTGGTTCTGCGTGTGAGAGGCAGAGGCACCAGTTATCTGCACAAGTAGAAGCAGCCAATCAGTACCTGGGTCTTTACCAAAGCTGCAAAACCCACGTCAAGATGAAATATTGGTGCTGAAACTGTTATTCCACTGAGGATGGGTGGGTCGGCTCATCATCTACATGGTCTGTCTTTCTAGTTTATCATACGCTGTTTGCCAAAGAACAAACTCTCCTAATATAAAAAGTATTCCAAAATGTTTGTCAGCTCCAATGCTTTGTTATTTCCATTAACTTGGTTAAAATTGTGCTCTTTCCAAGGGCCAAGCCCAAACATTTCATCATCCTGGATGGAGTGGAGTTTATTCCTGTGTCCCTTCTGGGTGGACTTACCTTTATTTTGTTTTTATTTTAACAGGGACACCTTTTCAAATGACAGCTGTCTTAGAGGGAATTTTGCCTTTGTAGAAATTCTCTCTCGTTTCCTGTTGCATGGGACAGATAGCTTTACATACAAAACAAGTAGGTTCTGTTTTTATGCAAAAGTAAGCCTGATCAATATTCACATACAAAGCAGGATGCAAAATTGGATTCAATATTTAGAAATATCCCCATTTCCTATTGCTAATACATATGCAAGTAGATGAGATCTAATTATGCTGTGTAGGTCATACAGTAGTGAATAGCTTTGGCTAGAAACTGACAATGATATAGTAACACTTGTTCAGAAAATGATGCAAGTTTGTTTGATTCATTTCAGATGTGCAATACACTAAATTGTAGTCAGTGTTCTGTTTCTTTGCCATGTGAAAAACTCCCCTTTGTCTTTTTTATTCTCTTTAACAAGTTTTAGGGAACTGAACAATTGAGCTTTTTAGAACAAGTCTCAGGAACTCCGATTTGTTCCCAGAGCCCCCCAAGGGGTCATATTACAATTTACATACATTTTGTGAAATTTTATTGTAATTGATCTCATGTGCATATAATGATACTAATTTGCATGTAAATGTGTTATGTGGTATAAAGTGTACTGAACAGCTGACCTTTTGGAGAAAAAAAGACCCCAGAGACAGATCTGTGGAAGTCTGTGATTAAAGAATACATTATTGGCTATAACCCAGCGGTGTTTTAAATCTGCCAAGTGTTGGTTAAAGAAATTAGGTGCTGCTGACTTGTTGAGAATGACATGTAAAAGTATCCACACTACCATACTTGGTTTGGGAAAAGAAATTCACGTTTTGGAATAAAGACACAAAGAGAAACTAAACTCAAAACTGGAAAAAAAAACACTTGCCTTCAATCCCGGGGATGTCCTGCACCAGGTGCTCCGGGTGATGCCATCTTCTCTTCTTCTTCCTGGTTCTTCATCCTACGTCACCCAACCCAGGCGCAAGATTGGGTGACGTAGGATGAAAAAAAATTTTAGTTTGGCAAATTTTTCCATTTTTTTTTCCCTCAAAAAAGGCTCCCAAGGAGCGCCTAAGAGCTTTTCGGGATGCCTGACATAGATATGTCGGGAGGCTTTGGGTTCCCATTCATTCTCGACCACCTAGGCGACCGAGAATTAGGGGCGGTGCTGCAACCTTTTTTTTTTAAAAAAAAAGGTTGTTGTACCTAAAAAAAACATAAATTTTATCTTACATAAAAGGGTTTTCTACTCTTTTATGTAAAGTGAAAATTCAGATTTTAAAAGCAGTCATACACTTTTAGGGGAAGTTAGTACTGGTTTAAAATGTAGAAATTACAACCCGTGTATCAGTTCACTGTAATTAGCACTACAACATAAAATCCAGTTCCTTGATGTATTTGGGTTCACTTTATCCGAAGGTTGAAGGTGCTGTGGTTAAATACAGGAGATTTCCAGTTTGCATAAACCTCACAGACCCATTTATAATTTTACACTATCTACGTCCCAACAGGATATGGTTTTTCAGGAAGGTTTTGGCCACAGACCAACAATGTGAGAATAGATAGTGGAAAAGACTAAAGGAGCAAGAGAATTGTGATGTGTGTGAAAGTGACCTTACAAAGGTCCCCGTTGGGAACATAGACCCTGTTGGTTATTAGCTCATCTTTGAGGAGTCTCTTTTTGTGGGTAAAGGTCAATATTCCACCATTTACAAGGTTTGGACTACAGTTTGACTGCAATATGTCATCTAACTTTCCCTAACACCAAGCATCCTCTGAGATTAAAGAACTGTTACAAAGCAGATGTATGTAGACGTTGTTATCTACTTTGAGAATACCATTCCTGGATTTAGGTCAGGAAGTTCTGACCAAGGTTTCTCTCATATGGTTGTTTTACAAGTGGTGTCTGTTTTTTTTTACTTGTTAAATATTCGCAGTAATTAGGAAGTTTCAATTATTTCCTGCAGTAAAATCTGTCTGTCTACAGTAGCCTTTGGAGTTAGTGTGTCTTTTACTTTTCTCCTGGATCATCAACCTCAGGGCAGCCTGTCAAAGCCAAGGGTAAGGCCTCCGTGCAGTTATTCTATCACATTTGCTATATTGCAGGATCTGTCTGATTTACTAAAGGTTTTAAGAATGTTTACACAATGATTTGTGAGGATTCTCTTCAATTTTTCCATAATGTAAAAAGAAAATGTTCACTTATTATTTCTTCACATATTTGGAAGACTGAAGGGAATCTTTACACATTTTATTGTATGAATTCTCAAATCTACTATCACATTTATTATAGCTTTCCCATACATATTTATTTTCTGATCCAGGTAATCAATGCTGATCAATTATTGTCCGCTAAAGGCCACTTTGACTGCTAAGACTCTTGAAAGCCACCATAATAAATCCAGTCAAAAGAAAGAAAATGTCGTTTATATTTGAAGATTTATCTAATGATTTAGCCGTTTTTAATTAGTTACCAATAATATCTGAATTTTCTATCATGGTATTATCACTTTTTATTAGGCGCTGAAAAGTTTGATACTACCAAAAACTTAAATCTGACTCAGATATGTTTTGTTATATTAATAATGAATCTTCATGTTATCTTGTGGCTTTAGACTATTTTCCCACTTACAGAATGTACATAATGTTCATACATCTAAAGACTGCCAGATATCCCTGAACAATAATAAAAAAAACGCTAGTAAAATGAGGGCCAATTAACTAATCATGCAAATACTATTTTCAAGAATTTATAATCCTCAAATGTAGTAAAATATTCTAAAATAATTTTCTTTACTTGAAATTGTATCTAGTTTTATTTGTACACAAGTGTAACTAATGTAGGTATTTTATACATATAAATATGGAGACAAGATTTTTTTGTGTCCTAAAACGTTAACATACTTTTAAATAATAAAACAATAAGTTTCCCAAAACCTTATCATCTACGACAATTTGTTTAGTTTTTTTTAAACAAGTATAATCAATGAAAAAGCATTCATATGTCTAGCCCGTAGGTTTGCTTTTTGTAGAAATGCAAACAAGGATAAATCTATAGTGATATATGCCTTCATTTATTTGAGACTGATCACAACTCATGAATTTCAATAGCTTGGTTTCAGCACTTGTTAAAGTTAAGAAATAGAATTATATCATCTTACTTATAATACTTGTGATAATTGTTGAAGAAACACCAACACCATCATGTATGAATCCTAAAGCTTTCACTGTGGTATAATCTTCATGACATCATCATGAAGATTCATAATTTATGAGGAAATCTCCAAGTTCATGTCTTAGACCAGGAATGTCCAAAGTCTGGCCCGTGGGCCAATTGCAGCCTGTGTTTAGATTTCCACCAGCCTGCAGCCTCTGTCATCACAGGGAATCTCCTATGTCATTATAGTAGCTGTGTGCTGTGTGGGACCTGCACAGACCATGCCCACTCTGATTCCAAGAACGTGCCCTGCACGGACTCCCAGCTTTCCAGAAGTTTCCTGCACATCGCAGTAATTCTTGACAATGATAAGGCCTTACACTAATAAACAGGTGTAGCAGGCTCAGATCTCTCTTAGCTGTGTTAATAGGTTCTTTTACAGACATAGCTATAATTTATGTTTATTAATATGCCATTTCCATTACAAGAGTTTATTCTTTATATCATATAAATCAGGCCCTCTGTGTGCAGTGCCATGGGGACAGCAAACGTGGTTACATTCAAGCCCTTAAAAAGCACAGGGAATAATAGAAGTTTGAGGTAATAAGATGCAAAAGGGTTTGAGGTTCAAGGTAGGAAATGTGATGGACATGATAACGACAGGGGCAGTAATATTGGCTTAGGGTGTTAAGTCTGGAGCAATGGGGATAAGGTTCAATCCTTGTCTCTTGTCTTCCAAAGTTCCTCTACACCAGGCATGTTACACGACTGACACCAGACTCCGTGCACAGGGGATCCCTCATGTCACCCTGGTGGGGGGTGTGCTGTGCGGGACCCGCGCAGACCACGCCCACGCTAACCCTGGTTAGTGGTCGGCCCCCCACACATTTTCACCTCACCGAATCTGGCCCTCTTTGCAAAAAGTTTAGACAACCCTGTCTTAGACGGACATCAATAAATAAAATAATAAAATACCATCTGACTGGCTCACATTGCTGCCTCTCCATCTCCCAACCTGAACAGTGCCATGCAATAAGTTATTCAAAACTGATATGAATACAACTTTACTAATTAGTAACGAATAAACAACTGAACCTGACATTCTTTATTTATAGTTAGCAATGCTAGGTGACTGCCTGTCATATTCAAATTCTTGCAGACGATACTGAGACCAACATCCCTCCAGGGGAATCTGATGTAAAAAAATTGTGAGAAATATTTAAAAAAAATGCTATTTCTGATCATTTATAGTATTTATTTTGTATGTTCTATGCATACATTGTATAATATTATATTATATCATTATATATTATCTTTATGTACTATGTTTCCTTTAATGATACAGTTCATAAAATCTAATACTGATCTTTTTGGAGGAGAACAGTGGAAAAAACAATAAAAAGATAAATTTTTAAAAATTATTAGGTAGGAGAGATCATAAATGTTTTGCCAGTGTACAGTTTGGCACAGGTATATGTTCAGTAGTGGCTAAGTTGGGTCAGATGTCCCTATAACCTCTAATATTTAGTACTTGAAGTTTACAGAAATCTGATGATTTTTTTTCCCCCTATAGAGCAAAACATGAAACAAGAACGCAAAATTCTTGTAAATCCTTCTCCTTAGCATCAACACAAACTGTTTCTAATTATGGACATTTGCTGCAGACATATTATGTGACCTGGATTTTACTTTGCACACTTTGCCGACATCTGTTGTATCTTTAGAAATTTGCTTCTGGCTATAAGGTTGAATCCCACAGCTTCTTTAAAATGCATGCTTTCAAAAAGAATGTACTAGTATGCTGTTTATGTCCTGGGAGATATTGCATCATGGCTAAAGGTTCATAACCCCACTGAGGTTAAGAATTGTACATGTAGCATATAAAATGTATGTGTATACATAGATATATTACATATAAGGTATGCATACAATATATAGCACACAATAAACAGACTAAAAAGTAGGGTTATATTGGCTACTATAGTGAAGTACCTATCAATATTTTATAATGCATGCCTGTCAGTGAAATAATACAATGTTACAAGAAGATGAAACTGCATTGTTTACTGCATTTTCTACATGCAGTAAACAAGGCAGAAGACCAACCTAATTTTTTATATTCTGTTAGAGAACTCTGTATTCTAGTTTATTTTATTTTTAGTATTTTTATTAATAACCTTTATCAAGAACCAACATAATACTTTACAAAAACAAGATATTGCCCAATATTCATAAGTTACAAAATCTGCTGGGTGGAGCTAGCTTTGATCATGTACACAGAACAGAACATGTGTACTTTATATGCCAGCGCTGATTTCATGCACAAGTTGAGATTTGTACGTGATTAGTACATTTACTTTTGCTGGCCAGGTAGAACTGCCAAGGTAGGTTGCTGCCAGAAAGTCCAAGCAACTGAAATAAATTCAACCTGGAGAGATGTGTGGTGATATTGGTCAAGGATACATTTCTACCCTTTGATTTCACATCGGTTTGGTTCCACCAATCAAAAGAAAATGTATTTGAAGTCTGTGTGATTCTATTTATACATGCTATTGGATTTAAAATAAATATTCTGTTTGATGTTTAGGGTCAATCTAATAATGGATATCTATCTATTAGAAGGGATATTAGAGAGAAGAGTCCTTCAGGGACATCAAAAGTAAACCCCCCCAAACATGCACTAAAAATCACAAATAAACACCCTGTCATTGTTTTTGAATTATGAAAAGAATGTATCATGATTGATGAAGACTGACAGGTCCATGTACCTGCCATATAAAGTGAGAGGAGCTAGGCAGGGCTGCTTGTGAAAAGTGGGTGACAAGGGGTACCTCCGTGCTGGGATCCCATCAAAAAAAGTTTGAAAATTTTTGAAATTTTTGAAATGTTGAAACTTTTAGACATGGGGGGAGCAGGAAGTTTACCCAGTATGGGACCCAGAAATTATTGATGAATTATTGATGAGAGCTTTGATGCTGGGACTTCAATGGTAGAGCTCCATCCAACAAGGTCCCACAGATATAAATATATAAAGCTGGTAAGTGCATCATCCTATCAGTATTCATTCAAAATGGGTATAATTTTTTTTTGGTTGTGTTATCCATTAAAAGTTTCTGAAGTTGCTCATGTAGAGCCCAACCAGAATGTACAATGCATATTAGATTTGCCTACAACTATGCAATGTAAAGACCTGCCTAAAGGAATACAAATCCATTGGTTTGTTTATACAGACACTCAGTAAAGCTAGGTACATACTTCCAATAATTATCGTTAGAAAACAAACGATTACGGCGATCAATGATTATGCACGAGTATTTTTGAATGATCGTATTGTGCACAATTCTGTACATGCTGTAACGATACGATCGTTCAACTATAATCCACCAATAATGTACACACGCTAGGATTGTTTGAACGATGCAGGAAGTGACATGGAAAGGAGAAAGTGTACTGCAGAAACATCCACGATCACTGAACGACCGAACACACAATAGATGGAGAACGATCGTGGCTCAATTAGATCCGACAGGATGGTCATTCATTTCCAGTGACAATCCTCATTCGTCGGCTTAGTTGGTCAGTCGTTGTGCACCTTTTTTGTTAACGATTCAGATGATCGGTCGTTAGCCCTTCGTTTCCAACTACTATATATTGGAAGTGTGTGTACAGCTTAACTCTAAAAAGAAATAAAAAAAACAAAGCTATACAGTGAGATTTAAGCATATTTGACCATATTACTAATATCATACTGAAACATTTTTATCTGCTACTTAGAACTATAACTCTATTAACAGATGATCAGAATGCAAAATACTGACAATTTCCCATGTGATTTTACCCCAAGAATTTTATAGTCAGATCATGTAATAATGTAAAAACAGTAGAGATTCAATTTGAGTAATAAAGTTAAAATATAATTAGAGAAAATGTGAAACGAGAGCACTTGGCGTGAAAGACTATCCTTCTGCTCTCCCCCTTCGAAATATTATGCACTCAGGAAAAATTAACTTTTACTTAGCTGGTGACAGATAGTTGATACTGATTTTATGCCAGTATGTGTCAACTTGGTTTGTGCAATTAGCCTCCTACTAGTCTGCACCAAAAACCACAGACATGTTTACACCCTTTTAGGGTTTTTTTAGCCAGCATTTTTTTCCCGTCAGCAATTCTTGTGCTGCAGAAATGATTGCTTTTTAGATATTTCACTAACTTAATTAAACATTTGTAACATTTAGTATTGCTCAGAAATGTTAAGATTTATTATTTTATTGTGTTATTTTAGTTTGATGTTATTTTTTTTTCTGAGGCATGCATGCAGCTATGTTTCACATCAGTTTGATATAGGTATACTTGCCAACATTTGACAAGTTAAAATATTAGATCTATATTTTTTGGCATGCATCATTCTTCTCTAGTTCTTCATTCCTTAATTGTAATAACTGACTAATATTTTGCTAAATAACAGTGAACTGAAAAAGTCATGAAAAGGTGGTGGTACAATTGGTCACCTGTGGGACTCTTTGTCCAGCCAGGCAGCTGGGGTCTATACAAATCACAAACAGCCATTGTTGACTCACTCTGTGGATTGTTTCCACTCAGATCCTTTTTGCCCAGAATTCTTCTTTTGCTCTTTTTTGAGACCTAATGCACTTTTGGCTTCTCAGCTGACTCCCTGCAATGCACAGCACTGCAAAGTCCCCACACCTGGGGCAGTGGTCCATTTTTAAGTTTTTTTTAGGCATCTTGCTTTATTTCATCTTAGCACATTATTCTGATTCAAGTGAAGGTTGTGAGCACCTTAGGTAGTAAACACGGTAATTTATAAAACTATGCAAAAGCACACAGACATTGTCCCAAATGTCACACACCCAATTAGGGTCCTCACTTTATTTATCTGCAGATAACTATTACCGCTGCAATTCAATACCATACAAAATGATTTGCCAGTGTTTCCTGGTAAACCACTATACGTATCTGGGCAGATCTTTGAATCATAGACTGGGTATGTACATTATTACGTTTATAAACTGCACCTTGTCACCAAAATACCATGTTATCTACTACATATAACTCTAGGTGATTATCCTTTTCTTTTCTATTTCATTTTAAATATAGTTTTTGTATTTACTTCTAAAATGTAAGTAGCCTAGCTCTTGGCATATTATTCTCCTTCAACTTCCTTTTCAAGCCATATTTATGTATATAATAACTTAACTCCCCAACCCCTATACTATACCATTACGATAAACCTCTAATTACTATAATCTGTCCATTTTCACCCCTACGCTTTTATATTATTCAATGTATTATATTTCTTAAACTACTATTAATCCCACTCAATACGGTCATACTACATTAATTATGACAGCAGCCACCTGCGTTTTACATTTGTATATATGTTACATTAACCATACAACTAATGATTTTATCATCATAATAGTAACAATGAATTGTAACTGTATGCATTTATTTTTTTCTCTTTTCTACACATGATCATCTAAATTTTTGATGTTGTTTTGATATGTTTTGTACTTTATCAGACACCATTAAGTCTTTCAAAGATAATACCCCCCTGAGGAAGCCCTGCAAGGGGAAACACGACGCGAACATTTATGACAATACGGTCATTTAACATAATAGACACAAGTTTATGTCTTGTAAATAGTCCAATTCCAGCCAGTGCCTTAATACCTAGACTGGATATATGCCTATATTTTATTTACTGGATGATTATGTATATAAACGTGTATGCATCAATACACAAACATTTATTTACACTATTACCTATTTGGAGCCAGAACTTTTCCTCATTACTATTTTTTAGGGGTTTGTCCTTTTTGGGAGAGAGTTCACTACTTGCTTACAAACTTTACTGATTTGCTTGTCCCCTTTGATGCCGGGTTCGTCCTTCTGCATCACACAAAAGATTTACCACAAATCACTCCGGATCCCCCTGGTGGATGCTACGAGAGCATGTATCCCGGAACTTTGGCGTCAGCCGGTAACCCTTCAAGTCACACAATAGTTTGATCCCATGAATGAAGTCCAGTTAATCCTCACTCTTTCTATGGAGGAAGACACTGGACAAAGGTGGCTTTACCAGACAATGTTCTTTTAGTCTGTGGATTAAATGGCAGCACTTGCATCTGAACCATGAATAAGTATTGTGACATGAATACCCAGTTTGTCATGTAAAACACTGTCCATCAAAAGTGGGCAACAATACCCCCAATAGGAATAAACCTCAACAGGGTGTAAGAGTGGGAACCTTACAACTTGCTGTTGTGGATAAAACTTCCCCAATTTCAGACTAAAAGCTGGGGGTAAAAGTAGGTGATAAAATGTTGAATTTCCTGCCACAACATAAGCAACCAATCTGATGTTCAGTTGTGCCTTACTCTGTTTAACACATCCATCTCTCTCTCTGCTTCTTCTAAGCAACCTCAAGCAGACCCCACCCTGAAAGAAAAACAATTTCTTTTAAATCCATTTCTTATACAAAATAAATTAAAATTACAATACAATTGAAAACAAAGGACATGAGGTGAGGTGAGGTGAGGGGGTGACGGTCCCATGGGGCCAGTTCTTTATTTTTTGTGGCCTTCATATGAAAACAGCTAGAGCAGCAGAGCTCAGAAATTCTGACACAATGGGCCTGATTTGGGCTCTCCAAGACTATAGAAGATAGACTATCAGGTTTTTTTATTGTATATAACAGACTGATAAAACAGATATAACAGAATGTTTTCAATGATATATTTAACAGACCTGATGGGGGAAAATATGAAGGGTTCATTGTTAGCATTTGCAACATTTGAATCATTTTGAATGATTTTTTATAAAACCCAAATATATGTTTTTGTGAGTAATATGTAGTCTGTATGTTTTCTTTTCATTGTCATACTTTGAGCTTAGTTGCCTATGCTTTTTAAAGAATATCGGGGGTACAAAGTGCTTTGTTTATTAACCACTAGTAACATTTCATATATATTCTCCTAAGACTGAGCCTTGAATGGCATCACATCAAACGGTAAAGATTTTATGTATGCAACATTTACTGTACATACTGTATATAGCATTGGCTGTTGTAATGCCTTACCGGAAATTAATTGCTACATATCACTAAATTAAGTTTAATGAAAATAAAATATTTCTGAAACTGCCATACATTTTACTTTTATTGTTATACATGTAGCAAGTATGGTTGATCATATTAAAAACTCTGCAAGTGGGAGAAACTTAGTATAAGAACCAGTATTAAAGTCAGTGAGAAAATAGATCCTTAAAACAACCAAATTTCTGAATCAATTTCTCTTTTGGGGAATAATTTGTGCTGCTGTTCAAGATATCACAATTCTAGGCTTAATATCAGTTTTGTAAAATTTGAAACACTCATTGAAAGGAAATTAAGCATTAGCTGATTTGTATGAAGAACAAAATGTTAGTCACTTGGTGTTTAAAAAATGAAAAATGTTAAATTCACAAAAAAAGGTAGATTTATGTTTTATTTATTTATGGTATTCATTTATGGATAACAAACTTTCTTTACTTGTATGTGTTAGTCAGTGTAAATTTTGGGCATTAGGTTGGTAAAATGCACTCATGCTGCTTGAAGTCATCTGTAAGGAAGAAGAGTAGTACTAAAAAGGAGGAAGATGAGCCTAATAAATGTTTATAAGAAGCATAACCATCACTAGGGTCAGATACAGAGTTGTAATTTTACCCAGAAGAATGTGACCAGATAAAGAAAAAGCATAAACTTCTGGCTATGCACTAAAGCACCGGTGGTTCACAAGAAAATTCTGGTGGTACCCAGCTCTGATCAGTGTGCCCCCCAGCGGGGGCAGAAGGACTCAGCTGGGGGGACACACCGGCCAGAGCCAAGGACCATGTGCCCCATATGGATCACAGGTTAAGGTCTATGGGCGGGTTGTGTCTCTGAACACAACCTGCCCACTCTCCAATCACATGCTCAGACACGCAATGGGAGAGTGGGCGGTTTCTGGCATTATGACATCACTCTGGGGGGAATTTCTTCCCTTTTGAGTGACACATGGCTCCCTGTGCATGCAGGGTCCGGAGTTCATGAATTTATTGTCTGTGAGGTCCAAAAGGTTG
Organism: Pyxicephalus adspersus; assembly: GCF_032062135.1. Lineage (NCBI taxonomy): Eukaryota > Metazoa > Chordata > Amphibia > Anura > Pyxicephalidae > Pyxicephalus > Pyxicephalus adspersus. The sequence continues at coordinate 116,346,567 of NC_092862.1, forward strand.
GTGACCACTGCACTATAGTGCCCCGGTATTGGTTCTCTGTTCCTAGCTGTGGCTGGTTTGGCTGTTCTGATTTGGACCAAAGAACAGAAAATTGTCCCAAACATCAAACATTCAGTCTGGTTTAATTAGAACAGAATAAGCAGTCAGCAAATTTAGATTCTATATTCCAAGTGTTTTTTTAACTTTCTTTCAGCCAAACAGACCTTAATACGAACTGCTGCAAATTTTAATAAAAGTAGTAATACCAAGATTAAAAAATGTATTCTGACATTGAGGAAGTGCTCAGTAAATAAATATTGTACATCTCCTATAAGCCTAAGGTAATAATTGGTTGTGAAATGTACAAAAAACTGATGTGTTTTGTGACTGGGGTTAAGGTCAGGTAAGGGGGAAGCAAGTCAGCAGGGACTTGGCTATGGGAGCCTGTACATTGTAAGCAAAGGTACCTGATTCATAAAGATGAATGAACAAGACAAAAAAATGCTGCCTGGTCAATAAAAGATAATGTGTAGAGGGAGACATTTGTGTTCATGAATCATGCAGACATACATCAGTCTACTCCTCCCAGCTTTAGAAGAGAAAGTTTTAGACAAATGACATGACTAGTGTTTCTGTATTATTGGAAATTTCAACCAGCAAGTGTGAGACTGTTGGCAAGGTCATGCATTCAAGAATATGCCACTTCTGCCTGGATGAACTTATAGGACCACTATAGCAAAAATATTATCATTCCCCTCCCCCTATAATAATTTAATAATAGTAGCAGTATGCAATCAATAATTTAATTTTCAAGCTCCAAGTTAATTTAAAAAAAGGAGCGCTTTAGTATTTAGAATCAGGTCTAAACATTTGTGGGGTGGGGTATATATAAAACAATCAACCAACAGGGGGTAGGGTGCAGGTAATGAGTTTGGAGTTTGGGTCTGAGAAATTAGACCTGTGCAGAATAAGTTGGGAAACTGCAGCTTATACCTAAAAATAAATTGAACCTACAGAATATAAAGTACCCAGACTGATGCTGTGAGGTTTGGTGGGCCTGACATGATATTGTTTGGGATAGTCAGTGCCCATGCAGAGCTCATCCATGGGCCCATGTACAGTAATGTTTAACACATCTTCAAAACTTTGAGAAATATATTATCACTTTCTATTTTAGTTGTTCGACTTTTTATCAAATGAATCACCCTCTGGGTTGAAATGAAGGACTGAACTTAGTTTTAGGCAGTCCACAGAAAAGTAGCAATGGATCTTTTATCAGCACAGCTCTTTAAATATGTAATGAGACTTGCACTGGCATTCTTAATCAAGAGACTTTTGAGATGGAAAAAAGCAAAGGAACACACAGGGTTACTTTTTAAAAGGTTAATATTACCATTTCATTAAATACTCTACACACTATTACAGTGGTGCCAAAGTAAGCAAAATGAAGAAATATATCATTTATATCCGCCAAGTGTGTCTCATCTAGACATAAAGCAGATAGCAATGAATAATGAAATCCGATGTTCTATGATCAAGAGAAGGTGGTAGTGACCTGACATTAGCACTTATATGAAATCTGAATCATCCATTCATTCTACATCTTAGTTGGAGGGCTGTAGACATGGCTTTATTCTGCAGATTTGTATCATTCAACATCATCTATCATTCTGGCCATTCAGCATCTAGTCTTTGGCTCCCAATTTGTTTATTTAAAGTAGTGAAATAAATTGGAAATTTGAGCCGCAAAGTACTTTACTTCAGGTAAGATAAGTGTCACATAATTTGTGTGGATCTAATTACCACCATAAAAATAGCTCCATATGTTTTATGACTTTGACCCATCACTAAATTTTAAAGACGTGTTAACAGTATACAGCAGACTTCCCTTTCATCTCACTCATCTAAATGGACTGTCGTGACAATATGGTAACATAATGCATTGAATGCCAACTTTACAGGGCCAGAGGAGGACAGCTATTGCATAATCATTTCAGTCTGCTAATTTTCTAGGAAAATGCATGTATGTAATAACTAGGCCAGCACTTTATACTGAATATAGCAATTATTTGAAAAATAACTTTGCTCTCAAATTATGGTAAAATAGAAAACCTGGATAAATGTCAAAACAAAAATATAATTGGATATTGATGACAATTTATTTTGCAAATTACAATAACCAGCAGTCTAATTATTTACATTAAAGAGGTGGAAATAGACATTACACTATATACGAGAGCATTTATTGTACACTGCCAACCCCCTGATAAAGTCACGCATACATTAATACACATTGGTATTGTTTGACTAAGCATATGCATTGTCACAACATTTATTTCCATCCAGAGATTCATTCATTTTTCTGCCAAGATATTGTATTGATGATGTGAAAGTTGGACTGCTGTGTAAAGTTCCCCTCAGCACACCCCAAAGATTCTCAATTTAGTTGAGGTCTGGGCTCTATGGTGAACAATCCATATGGGAAAATGGTCTCTTGCTTCCTTCCAATTTGTTTCCAATTTACTATTCGTGCTTGATAAATCCTGGCATTGCCATCTTGTAATATGCCTGTGATGTCAAGGAATAAATAATTTATTAATGGAAAGACCTGGTTATTCAGTTAATTCTGGTAGACCACCAACTTCATTTTTGGGCCCATAACATTGTTGAACCTAGACTTGACTAGCTGAAGTAACCCCAGATCATAACCTTACACCCACTGGCTCAGGAACTTTTTTTTGGCAGTTTATATCTGGTACCACGAAGTAGCTTCAAAAAAGAAGAGTTTAAATATTTCTTTAGAGATGAATGAGGTACAATGATGCCATTTCATTCATTTACTTTTAACCTGAAAATGAACCTTGAGCCTTATATTACTAACACTAATAAAGAAAATGAATACAGTGGAACAACTTTACATTTAAATTAAAATGAAATTACATATGGGCCAAGAGACAATAATATACAGCACTGCATAAAATCTTGGTTCTTCAAAAAAAAAAAGTTTAAATATAATAATAGTAGGGGTGGTGAAATAAGCAGATATCTTACAACTAATGGTTTTATTTGTACTATCTGCCTGTCTTGGTAAAATCTTAAAAGTAGCTGTAAAATTATGAGATTTTGGGGCAGAGTGTTTAGACTGCTGATCTTCCTTTTCCAAAAAACTGTGACAAGAGATCCCTGGGTGGCCCTGTTACAATTTAGGCCTAATAATCTAACCAAATCCTAGTTTGTTCTAGAGGCACATGTTATTCTGGCAGCTAAACAAACTATTGCAAAAAATCTGGAAGCAACAAGCCATCCCCTACCATGAAGTGTTGCTTTGGCTGGATAACACTTTCTTGAATAAACGAATGTCTAGCATTCTTAATGACACCTGGGAAAAAAATTCTGAGGTATTGGAACCCTGGAGAGTGTTTTTATTGCCTAATATCCCCCCATTCTGGTAAGGTTTAGGGAAAAGTTTACTGTCGAGGGAACATGAACCAAATATGTACGATCATTGGGTAACATCCAGACACATGAGTTTCCAATGTATCGGTGAGGTGGTAGTAAGTGTGATCCGGGCTCATAGCAGTCCTGATGCACTTCCCACCTAAACCAATTGTACTCAGGAAAGTACCGGTTACTGTTATGTTTTTGTTTTATTTTATGTTTGTTTTGTTGTTTAACTGTAGCACATCAAATATGTTTTGTATTTATATATATTTGTCCAAAATGTTTTGTTTGTAAAAATGAAAAACCTATTAAAAATTATTGAAACCAAAAAAGTAGCTGTAAAGCACTGGTGGCCAATTAAAGTGGATTGAAATGGAATACACCAGTGGACTGCAATGCTTTGTTTTGTATACTTAACCACAAGGGGCGACTGGACACCATTTGTTTTACATTCTTCCTCCTCTCTGGCCATACATAGCTTTAGGCTAAAAGAAGATTTACTGACTAGCTGGTACCACCTTTAGCATTGCATCTCTGACTGTTGTTAGTAGCAAGCTTCTGATTCAACATTGTATTCTAATGAACAAATCTTTGCATAGAGATGCATACCTACTTAATTTGCACAACACACAAATATATTTCATATTTCATTGCTATACTTTTCATTATGGGGATTTGCAATTGGGAATGCAGATTAAGGTAGTTTTTAAGGGTGTAATAGATACCTTACTACCTAAGGCTGTATTCACACAAATTATGCACATACGTTGTACGTTCTGCTTTGGGGAAATGTTGCTCACAGTGAAATTGGTAATTCCATTAAAAAAATACATTTCGCAAAAATGAATCCATTCAACATGAGAGCATTACTTTTTCAGGATTTAAACAGATCAAGTTATTATCCTTTCACAAATATAGGTTTCCTACAGATAAACATAGGTCAATATTGTCACCTTTTTAAACACTGTACCTGCTAGGAATTATGGAAGGACATGGATATATCGCTTTTAAATTATAATCCAACTTCAGGGTCCCAGGTCCGAATCTCAGCCTGGTCACTATCTGCACTGTGTTTGTGTGGGTTTCCTCCCACATCTCAAAAAAATGCAGTTAGTTTCTCTTCCACCCCACAAAAATTGCCCTTAAACTGAGGGTTTGGCTTTAGACTGTGATAGGGACATTAGATTGGGAGTCCCACTGAAGGACAGTATGTGACATGACTG
>NC_092862.1:116352427-116353590 GCF_032062135.1 Pyxicephalus adspersus
TTAGGAAATCATTCAGTGATATCAAGCATGGTCAGGATTACATGAGTGACTAAATGCAACAGTACTCTAATAATAAAGCTATTATTCCTAACATTTCTACAAGTGGTAGCAATATTTTTTGAGCCAGGTTCCAACTCCTGGTTCTCTATGATTTTTAGTCATCAAAAAAGATTTAATATGATTTAGTTGGTAGCGTATATTTAACATATATAAAAATAAAGTAAAAAAAGTTTTATTCAAAGCTAATATGTTTTATTTAGAAATAGCAGAAAATAATAAATGAACCATACAATGGTACATCTCTAGAAGATGATTACAGTTTTAATGTTTTTAAGTTTAATTAGTGCAGCAGATTTAAAATTTTAGATTTCAAATCAAAGTCTATTTGTCTGATCTCTACTCACCCTGACCTAACTTATTATTAATTTTGAGTGTATCTGTTGTTCCAGTGCCCTGGTCTATATTAGGTATGCAATCCTGGAATTGCCTGGAGCAGTTGATTTGGTGAACACCAGTGGCTTCTTAGACTCTACACCTCGGCCACACTTTCCTCTATCTACAGTATAGAGGACCCATAACTTGGGCTAAAGTTGTTCCAAAGGATTTTGACCATATTATGTGACAGTGGAGCTGGCAGTGGGGGTGGAAGAAGAAATTTTCTCATAGGAAAACCCCTCTAAAGGGCTTTCTGATTCTGCTATGTGACCAAACTAATACTTTAACCAAATCCATCCAAGAACTTTTGGATTTGCTCAAAGGCTGGTCTATTTTAGTAGAAAACTCCTTTAAATCCTTTTAGGCTTGATGCTGTTTAAACTTGGTGCCACTGGCTAATTTAAATGTATACCCATATAATTTATGGAAGTCCTAGCACTCAAATGTTTGCTGTAAAAGTTATTTGTGCTTTGTTATGTCTTGCCATGCAAATAAGGTGCCACAAGGTGCTACCTTTAAACTGGCAAACTCAGAGAATTAAAGCCATTACAGCTCACTGCTACCAGCTGTTAAATATGTAGACATTGGTTCTTTAGGACCAATGTTGCAGTGACTGAGAGGCAAGGTGGCATCTGCAAAGAGCAGTGTACCATCACTCTATTCCACTGTGGTTCTGAACCTGAACTTTCATTCCAAGGGGACATTAGTGATCACATTATTAAAGAAAG
>NC_092862.1:116355514-116357555 GCF_032062135.1 Pyxicephalus adspersus
GAGATTATGTAGCATTTGTTGTGATATTAAACATTGGCTTCAAATTGTTTGAAAAGCAGTGTTCACCGCCCTAAGAGGTAACTAAAACCAAAATTTTAAAAGTGCAATGTGGAATAGAAATAAGGAAATCCACTTTTGAACTGAGTTTATCTCAAAATAAATTTTTTTTGGTGGGTTCCCTACAATTTTATACCTTTTAACAGCACTTTTGCATTATGCTTCTGCCATATCATGACTGATGGATCCAGGTAAAAGTCTATGTTGTAACCATGAGCTTTCAATGACACCAGGATCCAAAACTAAACCCAGAAGCTGTGGAAGAAATTGGGAACTTATAGGGAAAATCCAGTGATGGTATTTCATAATATAGATTACTTGTAAGATTTCACCAGGCCTGCTCTGCCCACAATAGATCCCTGCAGATTGCCTACCAATATACCAGTAAACAATAAAACACTATTATAAGTTATTTAAAAGGAATTGGTCAATGCAGAAGTGCATAGTGAAGGCTGGACTTTGGATCTGTTGACCTGATACAACTACCCATGAAGAAAAAAAAGCCTCAGTTTCTAATTCATGTCAAATTCCAACGCATGGTTGTGTGTTGTCAATTAGCTAGTTTGCAAATGCAACCCTAATCAAACTACTTGTATATGCATCCCTCAATACTTAAACCTAACTTTATATTAGAGCTACAATGACAGTGACTTTTTTATTATCTATGAGGAATGCATTATAAAAAGGAAATAAACTCTCCAAAAGGGAATCTGAACCTTACTTTTGACTTCATCACTTCTCCAAGGTCCATACTTATTCCCCATTTGTGGCATTTTTGGAATTTGACAGTTACATCACTACGTATAGGGCTGGATTAAAGGAGTGAAAAAGAGGAAATTGTCCCTAAGCTTCCAGCGCCTAGGTGACTCAAATTTCAAAGTGACCCCACAGTCAAAATGCCTCTGAGCTTCCAATGCCAAAGTGTAAAAATAATTTCCAAAAAAATACAAACAACAAATAAACACTCCTAATACCTATATCTTTGGTGGTGGGCATGCCTGATCATGCCCCATGTGTCCTTCGGTTGGCCCCTACAGAAAACGGAAATGAAAAGGGCCAGTGGGAGAAACCACAAAAGACAGTTGATTATCATTGCCTTAAGTCTACACACCAAGCAAGATGGTATTCCTGTAGATAGAGTAAAACTACTGTTCAGTTCTCATGCCAAGAAGTTTCTGGTTATACATTAGCAGGTTAGTGCTTTAGGATGGGCCTCCCCAATCTCTCACTTTCTAGGTCTTCTAAACCAGTGGTCCCCAATCTTTTGGACGTCACGGACCACTAAATTTACAGACTGCGGACCACGCATGCACGGGGAGCCCTGTGACTCAAAGGGGAAGAAAATTCCTGTGTGTGAGTGACATCATGATGCCAGAATTCGCCCACTCTCCCATCGCAGGTTCAGACACAACCCGCTCACCGCCCTGAGCCTGCGATGCATACAGGAGACATGGTACCCGGCTCTGGACGGTGTGCCCCCCCAAGTACGGTCCTGCTCCACAGGTTGGGGACCGCTGTTCTAAACCAGTAGGGCATGTGAATATGGAGATTGGGGGTGGACGTTTTAGCTTAAAAATGTAATCTGATAATACCAACTTGTACTTTACAGATATGTGTAAAGTAATTAAAGTGTTAATTTTAATGATAGGAAAGCTTTAAAGAAACATATAGGTTATGTGATCATTACAGGGGCAAATAGGGCTGTTCACTAGTATATTCAATGTTAGAATTTGTAATCATTTAATGCTAAGATTTTTTGTTATATTCTCCTAGGGTATGACTTTCTTTAAACATTTAAGAAACTGAATTTTTTTTCCTGACATATATCTTTGTTAGAATGAGTGACGCACATAAAGATAAATAATTCTTCTTTAGACTTTTCTCCTTTGCTGTTGATTGATTTTCTCCTGTTTCACATCCACTTTCAGAATCCATGCATTTTATTTATTCTATATTTATACTATAAAAACAAACAAATTCTGCT
>NC_092862.1:116357737-116358273 GCF_032062135.1 Pyxicephalus adspersus
CAGATGTTCCACTCTATGGTAAAGCTTTTATTATCTATACCAGGGGTGTCCACCTCTAGTACTGGAGGGCCAAAAACAAAGGCAGGATTTTTATGAAAACACAATCATTTGCTGGCCCTTTGTGAACCACACTATACACAATATTCTGCTTTCTCTCCAGAGTGGGACACCCTTGTTTTACAGTGGTTTTGAAAGTTTGTGAACCCCTATAAAATTTTATATAGTTTGATGCGATTTGATGTGACCTAAACATCAAGATATTTTCAAACAAGTGCTACAAGTAGATGAAGAAAACCTAGTTAAACAAATGAAACTGAAACAAATGATTAGACAATGACCCCAAACACAAGGGACAAGTTGTTCTACCAAAGAATGGGTATTGAAGAATAAAGGGAATGTTCTGAAATGGCCAAGTCAAAGTCATGACCTGAATGCCATAAGAACTGTATCCGGCTAAGAAAGTGCAGTGTAACCGGTGTAGTGACTTGTTTCAGTTCTTGATTTTTTAGATTTTTATATTTTATTCAATTTTTTTT
>NC_092862.1:116360376-116401214 GCF_032062135.1 Pyxicephalus adspersus
AAACAACTTACATTACATCATCTGAGATAGATTTTACATAGTGTGTTAAGTGAAAAGAGATCAGGAAGTGAGCGTTAAAGAATGCACTCATTCAGAAAATTGAAAGCGTTTTATTGCTATGGGACAGAAGTGCGGATATGGTGCAAAATGGCAAGTTTTAGGTAAGGTTAAGTATTGGGTAATTCTGCTTTGTGTATTTCCACAACGACTAATCACCCATTGTGTGTGTTACAGGTAGAAGTGGTCAGTGTGAATTCTGACTTAGATTTGACCTATTCTAACCTTGGATCATGACCCGGAATTTGAGCAATTGCAGCTAAAAAGTGCATTTTGGATATTCTGCACGCATACCTGTCACTGACAGTTAAAACTTGGCTAATCCAATTCAGCAGGAAGACGTTGCTGTACACTATACCTTTAATTATGACTTATTTAACAAAGCAGGGATGAGTATCCACATTTTTTGAGCTATCAGACCAAAAAAAAAAGAAATTCCTATTTTGGGTATACTACTGCTTAGTCAATGTCTGTTCAGAAGATATTTTGGTAAATTTTGTATTCATACACGGTAGTCAATACATACATAATAATGGTTTGGTGGTCTGTGCACGATTGCATGTTTGAGTATATTTAGGCTTCAAATCTGCAGGTCACATATATTTGCATAGAACGACTATTTGTTGCTGTAAATTAAAGACAATGAGAATCTTTCAAATCAAAACTTTGTGATTTATATTCTGTTAATATACTCAGAGGATTGCATTGTTTAAAGGCAGTTATCTTTGTAGTTCTTCTACAATTCTATTTATTTTTCTTGGATTGCTTTAGTAACGCATATTACATAATCCCTCATAATACCACATAAAGCTTGTGAGACAAAAGTTGTATACCAGATGTTACATTTATCTTTGTCATATGTCAAAAACATTCATTTTGGGACAGTACAGCTGGGCACAGAGATTCAGCATCACATTGTAAGCCAAATTGTATTAATACGCACATAAAAGTATTGACAAGATTTAAAACTGAATTTTTACATCTGCAAGGAATGTGTGTATTGATTTATTGATTTGTTTATTATGTAAATTGGATTACAGTGAAAACCAGCTGTTATAGGGGTTGGGTTGTCAAAAGTGGACCTGACTGATGATTCTTGATCCTATCTTGATCAGTTTCACTACTGAGTTTCAAGACTTGTTGAAAACAGAAGGTATTTTCTAAAATACTTAAATAACATTGTTTTACTAGTGCACTATGTCATCTCACCTTTCTGGACAGAGCTGCCTTCCTTTTTATGGGGTGGATTCCCTCCCCTGCCTTTATTGGGATTTGCCTTTAAACTTAGAATTGATGAATTTTGAATAATATTTTATTTCAATAATAATAAGTCCATTGTAAGACTGTGAAATTTTCTTATCTACAATACCAGGTAAACCTGGAAGACTTTTGTTACAACACAGCTTATTGGTTACTGCATTGTTTCTCCATCAGGAACCTAAGAAATCCTCCAGAGGTTGCTAGGAGTTCCTTGAGCCATGAGCAATTTGCACCTCTCAGGTTAGTTACCACTGACACCAATGATCTTTTCGGCTATCCATAAAGGTGACATTCTTCCCGTTGGCCAGAATCTCAAGATGCATTTTTCCAACTGTTCCCTGATGTTAAGAAGCTTGGGCAACACTGCGTTGCTGTCTAAGAAACAGCTCACAAAATATCGATTATGACAAATTGACTTTGAGAAAATATGTGTGATTATATATTTGAATCCCCATGATTTTGTGGACTGTGCAATACATCGCTGCTTTGGATTTATCATAGTGAACTGTAATATCTTGTTCCAAGGTTTATATATACTATTTTAACAGAATTATCTAAATCTAATAAAATGTTACTGTTTTATATTTGTATTTCCAGTAACCCTTTTCTTTTCTGGTAATATCAGAAATAGTAGACATGACATTTATGGTTAAACCCCTCTTTTGTTGGATCAGGGTGCTCTATGAATTCTATAAATCCATAGTAAACCTGGATAGATTACTACTCAGTAAAGATGTAGAATAAAATCCAAAATTATGAATCCATATTCACAAAGCAACAATAAAATGAAATTAAAATATTTATAGGGTTACTTAAATTTTTACCATTAGGACATTTTATTTATTCATTTTATTTATTTAACCAAGGAATGATTCCTCTGTAGGACATAAAAGGTCATAATCCACTTTACCCTGTTTTAAGAGTCTCGCACAGTTTTATTTCACCGATTAAAGAGGAATGTTATCTTTTCCAATTAAACAAATGTAGTCATCTTATTTCTCACCAGTTTCCATTTGTTTATCTGATCATTTTTGGCATTTGTTCACTTCCCTTAAGGAAAGGAAATGTATTTCTCTTACAGTGATGATTAAGTAGTAGTTTAATAATAATACTAAGTGATTTTCCAGCAATGTTTAAAAAGTCTGTCAGTGACACATTTTAATGGAAGTTAGGTTTCAAGATACATTATATAGATGATGACTTTGGAAACCTGCAAAAGAAAGAAAAACAATTTAAATTAAAGAGTTCCCTCTGCCATTATTTTTATTATATGAAGTATTTTCTGTACTTTGTTCCTTTGTGAAGACATTAAGATAATATTGGGTTGACATGCCAATGCCATTCCATTGCTAGATATTGGAATGATTATGTTAGAAACAGCTGCATTCAAGCTTGATATACTTTTTGTTTTGCTGCAGCTGTGATATTAAGGATAACATTAATCCAAATGGTTCATTTTACTTTTGGTGGAGAGCAGTTTTGGCAGACTGTTGTAGATAAATAAGTCTACAGCTACATCTTATAGGTAGTGGGGTAGCGAGGATCTTCAAAGCAATGAAATTGGAAAAACAACCTGCAAAGCTACAAAACAGTTTTAAAAACATTTTGCCCTCCACATCCTCCATCCAAAATGAAGGTTTAAGTAGTTTTCCCTAAACCAGCATCTTTGAATAGTTAAATGGCCATTTGAGATTATATTATGTTTAAAAAGTTTAAAAAAATACCGTCTTTTTGTCCCTCAAACTCAAATGGAAGCAACTTTTTTAAATCTTGTGCTGACAAAAACCAAAAATAACTATGTTCAATATGGATACATTGAAGCTGATTTACAAAAGAATGTTCATACAGTATTATCATCTTTCAAGGAATATTTCACTTAGCTTAGTAAATGAGATGAAACTCTGCTGACTTCAATCATTCAATCATGTGTAAGAAAAACTGTGTTTAAGATTTCTTTACAATTGGGTCTTTATTGCAAAGTGAAATATCACCACTAAATGAATTATCCCTTGCAAGATGATAATTAACTTGATAAGGGAAAGAAGTAAATTCCCTTAGTAAATCCCCTCCCTTAGCAGCGAATATTAAAACACAGAAACCTATCACCCCTCTCTAGTTAAGTATAAGAGCACAAGTAAGTATGTGATTGCAGTTCTCTTGGAGTATTTAAACATAGAATTAAAATTTGGTTTTGCTGTTTTCCATTTTGTGTTTTCAAATTCCACCGAAATTGCACACACTGTGGACATATGCAACTTTAAACAAATTTCATAATATATGACAGCACCACCAGATATTTTGTTGGACTGCACTGGAAAAATAATGGCTGCCCTGTCCTGGTTGTTCTGTCAATTTAAATCCAGTTCTGGCACTTTATAAATAAATGGTAATAATACAAAAATAAAAAATATAGTGCTAGCATATTATATATTAGCACTTTACAGAGTTCTTGTTACCAATTGCCTCTCGGAGAAGCTCACATCTAATGTCCATAATATATTGTACTATAGTTATAGCCACTGGGTCATTGCAATTACAGTACATAGTCGTTTTGGCTTAAGGTTGCATAAATGCAACCAACCAATCTAATAAAGCATATGGCAATTTTGATTTGTCCAAAACAACATTTGCTGCTGCATGTATGGATAAAGTTCAATTTGATGAATGTTTTAAACTGCTGATATAGATCCAGAATGGCCCAAATGCTACCAAAATTTAAAAATTGCTGCTCAATAATGTTCATATAAGTGTGGTTGCCATTTCATTGTTGCTTGGTAAAAGATATACTTGCACCCCCCCCCCAGACTTTCCACTGCACAGGCCACAAAATACCACCCTGAGAAAAAAATCCTTCAGGCAGTGTTGATATCCTTTGTCCCCCAGATACGCTTAGTGGTTCAATCTGCTGTCCACTATTGTGTCCTATAATACTATAAGAAACTATGATTGCTGTTAGTAAGGATAAAGACTAATAAAAGGGTATTACTTATGTTCAGGGAAGATGACATGGGCTTATCCCTGATAGTAGGACACAACTTTCCCAGGTGACACCCCTCTCTCTCTATGTTAAGTGCTATACAGCCACCCTTTTTATGAAATGAGTGGAATTATTTTGCATTATTTCTCCTGAGAGTCACACATACATAACTGTACAATATAATTGTACGATTTTTGTGATAACCAACAGCTGTTTGCAAAATTTTATGCCACCTCTAGTTCTATGACTATGGTCAGCAGGAAAATGGAGAGAGTTCACTTCTTTATTGGAGACACAACAATAAAACAACTCTATCACTCTATAAAAAACCTAACAAAAGAAAAAGATAAAAGTTTAAAAAATATACTTTAAAATTCAAAGGGATACATGTGGACCATAAACACCAGGTGGGCTTCCCTACTCCAAATGGTCACAGTCACTACAGTAAAATACATATACTGTATACTTTGAGACAGCTGCGTACAACACCGCATACTTATCTTTAAATAGCCTACAAAAGTACCATGTACCTTGCGGTAGTCTATTTTTGGTCATTGAAGTTTGTATTTTTTTTAATATCGATAGTTCCTCTTGGGCTTTGCTTCAGTTTAAAACATTTTTCTTATAAACAATAACATCCTTCTCATCACTTCCACCATCGTTCCTGATGTTGATTGAAAGAAGTGCTTCATTTTAAAATACCAATGAAGTGACATCCATCCATGAGCCATCTGTTTTTGGATAAACTAAACAGAGGATAACCTAAATAAGCAAACTGAGCATGAATGCTGTGTTGATGTATCATTTCAAGCAAAAATGTCCAAGTACATTGTGACTTCCAACTGCGTCTGTGCCAGTTTTGCTGTTGGTGACCTGCATTTGTTTTGGAAAGAACATCAACAGAAAGCCAAAAAAAAGTTGCACATTTTATTTTTCATGTGTCCATTTGCTAACTTTGATAAGACATTTAGAGATCTAAGAAGATTTTATCATTAGCTTGGGTCTCTTGGTGGAAGGGTTTAGCAGATAAAAGATGTAGCATGCATGATATATTCCAGAGCAATCCAAGGGTGTACCTTAATGTAATGTGGACATGAACTCAAAAAGTGAAGAGTTTTTGTTTTAGTAAAGAATATATAATAAAGATAATTGAGCCTAAACTTTATTACTAATGCCTGGTGGAGGCTGAGGAAAGGGTTTCCCTTTCTCCTGTCCAAGAGTAAGACATAAACACTCATTTAGGCCAACATACAAATGCATTAGCACATGTATGTATAGATGTACATACCTCCCTGACCCTAAGCATCAGTTCATGGATGGCAATATGTGCTTATGCAGATCTTTGAGCACGGCCATGTGTCTTGAATAATTCAAGAAAACTAGGCAAAACAAGCCATGGTAAGTCAGCAAAGGGTAAAAATCAGCTGAAGATACTGGTGACTGGACTGTTTCCTTCTTTTGGGAATTCTATATTTCAGGTGTTCATTTATTGTTTAAACTTATTCAGTCTTGAAAGAACTATGCAGGCTGTAAAACATGACCTATTTTTGATGCTCCTTTCTGATTAATCCTTTTTGAGACACTAACCTAAACAGGTATGTGGGTCAGGAGTTCTTGTTTCATTTGCTGCGGGCATTTTTTTTTTACTTTCTATTGATTACATAAAAGATCCATGTATAACATTTTCATAGTTGAAACACAGTGTCAAACATAAAAGATACATAAAAGAAATCATGCAATTATTATTATAGTTTCTCCATTACATTTTAGCATGTGGACAGTTTGAACTAAAGTTTAATTTTAATGTATACATTCTTCATATATTTGTATATTCACCACTTTGTACATCGCCCATTTTCTTTATTTTGATTTATCATTGTATACAAACTGCAATATTCAAGGCCTTGAATGAGCTTAAGCCTTAGGCTTTGGACACATGTAGATGATTGTTGCACAAGACGAATGGTCGTGTTAGTCTTAGGCAAAATCTGACATGTGTACAGCAGCCCCCCTACATTGTTCATCGATTCCACCATGGTGGATTGATGAACAGCTGACCAGGAATGAAAGCTGTGCGGTCCTATTGAGAAAAGCACAGTAGGGTGTCACTTGCTCAACCTCCCTCTACCCTTTCTTCATAGAACAGATCAGCACAGTTTTCAAAACACTCGTTCCTTCATCTGCCATTGGAAACAATCACAACAGTTCAGACAATCATCTGATGTTTGTACAGGGCTTTAATATTTCGAATTTAGCATTACCTACCTGTTTGTACTTTAGTGTTCATCCAGGCACTGTTGCAGTGCATTAGTCTATATCCCCAACTTTTATTTGTAACCTTGTGATCTCGGAACCCCTGAGTGTAACACAGGAAAAGAGTTCCCAGACACAACCATGGCGGACTCCTTGCTGGCTCTCGCATACAGAAAGCCTGAATTAAAAAAATACCAGTGCTAAGAAGTTTCTCAAAACCTACAAAGCTACAAAGTTTTTTTTGTGACCAAACATATTATAAAAGCTTGTATTTTCATCTATCAATTGTATATATTGTACAGTTTCCATATTAAGCACAACTTTTTCCTGTTTAATGTGTAAATTTCCTTAAAGGGGATTAAATAGTATATCCAGGTAATTACTTTTTGATCGTGTAATTATACATTTGTAATACAAGTGTTGCTGATCATTGTATCATATGCCCTTGTGGTCTCCTCTACGTGGGTGTCCCTGCCCAGCATGTAAAGGAGTGTATTTTAGATCATAAAAGTTTAGCAATATGTAATAAATGGATGGATCAGGCAGTTCCTGCTTATGTTATATTAAAGAGGCATATGGTTTCACCATTGTGATTTTAGATCTTTGAATCTGCTTCATTTTTGTGATGTGAGAAATAAGGATTACTGGGACAAATGAACACGAAAAAGGAGTTTTGTGGATAAAACATTTGCGTTCTCTGAATAAAACAACAAATAAAATTGAGTATTTTTTGTTTGATCTTAGTGATAGATATTAATTTATCTTTATATGATATCTTTACTGTTTTTACATTTTATCATGAGCATGTAAAAATTTAAAAAAACACTAATTGATAAAACTAAACGTATGCATACTTTAATCATCTGTTATCCTATGCTGTTTGTCCTATTAAAAATACATGTATAAACATAAAATAATTGATTCATTTATTTTTTTTAAAAATCCTCTTTGTGTTTTGGTATTTTGATTTGGTTTATATTGATATTTCTTTGGTCGCATGATGTTTTGGGGGTATGGTGGCTCTGTAAACTATTTTCTTCAGGTCCCCAGAAAAAACTTCCTAATTTGTCTATTGGCTGGTAATGTAATCGGTGTATGTGTGGCTGTGTCCTATCAGGTGTCCTGAAGCTGATACTGATTGGTGGAATAAGTCTAATGCTAACTGCTGCTGATTGGTTAATGCCAATTGGCAGGTAATTGGCCATATTACTGCTGAGAATCTGAGTGAAAAACTACTTTAGATCTTCCAACAACTATGCTTTTTATTTTTAAGTACACCGCACGGCTCAGTGTACAGGCTCAGAAGGCATGGGAGGTACATTATTCCAACCTGGCCAGAGAACATAGCCAAACACTGGCTACAATTCGGTTAAATCTTTGCAGTACTGAATAGGGCACCTTGGACAGTAAGTATGAACATGTTTCACATTATGGCAAAACCCTTGGCAGACAGAATCAGAGCTGACATTCACTTTAAGTTTAGAATGGAAAAAGTTTGATGTGAAATGCTGTCTTTAAATTGGGAACACAAACACAAATTTGTGTTGGCACCCATTGGGTTTTACATTATAACAGCTCTTGGCATACACTACCATCTGCAGCTGAATATTAACTTTCTGAACAGCATTGGTTGTGAAACCTATACATTTCTACATACTTTTTTTTTTACTCTGAATGTGATACTAACGTTAGATACCTTTATTTCGGAATATTGTATCTATTTCCAGTTCAGGGAACAAAACATTTACCTTACCCCATTTTTCTTGGATCACCTGATCAGCCAGTTGCAGACATTGGCAAGTTCTAGCATGAAAAGGACATGACCTTCCTGACATATGTCATGCATCAGAAGCCTATGTTAATGTACTTTTAGGAAAACAGGTAATATAAAAATATTGCAATAAAAAAACAACCATTATAAATATTATTTGGCTTGATGCCTAAACATTTTGGCTGCACTTAACAAACATGAAACACAAAAGGATTACATAGAATGTACCCCCCATAAGGATTTACAACAGACTGCTCATATAAAGAAATAGTTCAGTGAAATTCCACATGCCTGTTGGATTTAGCAGCCTCTCTCTGGTGCTCATTGAAATCTGGAGTATTATTAATATTATTTGTAATACAGTTATTATTTTTTATCACAAACTCTTTGTGACCAGAAAGTCTTCTTTTGTTACAAAAATATTACACAATAATGTGGTAACATGTACCCTTCTCTAAAATTATGCAAATAAATATAAAATTATGTTTATTTATTTGATCTCAATAAATGAAGGCTGTTACTTTTTTAAGTTTATGCCAAATGTATATATATATATATATATATATATTTATTTATATATATATATATATATATATATATACATACACACACACACACCAATATTACAATTTGTATATTTAAAATTAAAGTTATAGCTCAGGCACCGAGGGAGAGAGGTAGATCCCAAAAGAAAAAAAGAACTGCATTATCCTAGTTACATCAAAATGAAATGAATTTCACATTTTTAGCAACTTCTTGGCAGTGCTGCTGAAGTAAAGTTGTCTGTTGGAGCTTATACATTAACAAAGTTTAGATTCTGTGTATTCAGGAATGCACCATTGACAAAAAAATCAGCTTTTTATCAATTGCCTATGGTAATTACATAATTAATTACCAGAACTCTAAACCCACCATGGTATTATCAGATCATTACTGGTCCAAGATCAGTTACATGTCTTATTTTCACATCTCAATATATTTATGAATAAACTAAGTTTAAAATGTGTACTGATAATCTTAAAGTGGAAGAATATTATAACTAAAAGATCTTTAATTTCTCCAAATTCATACACTTTACTCTTAATTCTTTATAAACTTGAAACTCCACTTATGCAAGGTTCCTGAGCACCCCCTCCAGCACAGATATCATTGCCAAGTCGTCTTCTTTGGGGTTCTGCATTTTTAGCCATCCAGTACATGATATGTGTGGTCATTTATTCTGCCAGCCATCACATAATGAAGAAGATTGCAAGCAGATACGTAGGAAGCCTTTATTGCTGCGGAGACAAAGTCACTTCCAACATTTTTGTTTAAGTTCTTCCAACCATTGTACAGACAGCCAGTTCTGTCCTTTGTGCAGGGAGAGTATAAGCATAATGCACCTTGCTGCATTATCTTCCTAAATTAAACAATAGATGCCATTAATGATTAATTATGTAGAAATCCAGCATGGTGGACTGCTATAGGACTTTGTGTGAAAGTATGACTTAGCTATATCGTAAATTGCCATTCACAGGACTCTATACTTCAACTAGTCAATTCCCATAGTCTATTCTCTGCTATTCCCATAATCAGTTGAAGGAATTGAGTGACTATGGTGTTAAATTTCACTTTGCAGCAAAACTCATGAGAGTAAAAGAAAATGGATATTATTGTGATTTGCAGTTATGTTGCTATATTGGAAAATTACTGTAAAATAAAATATTCAGCCTAATATTCCAGTCTTTTAAGAGGCTGTTTTCATAATTCAAGCAGGCAGGAATTTGAGGCTCCTATTGTCAGTGGCATGGTTCTTTCTTATACCACAGCTGCAGTGAATTTAAAACATGGTGACATGGAACACTTTCTTTTTGCAAATTCCTTCAATTAAGTAAATGACAGGCCAGAGACAGAATATAATGAATTATATTGCAATTACGGTTCATTGTTTATTTCTCTAATACCTCTTTAACAAGATTATATATGGTGTTTAATATTGAATTATATAATCTATATAATTTTATGCATCATATTCCACTTACCACTAAATTATATGTGGCTGTTCCTTTTCTCTGTTAATAATGTAAGCAAGACTCTGACCTTCACTAATAACCAACCTCCATAAATAAAATTTATATGACTCACAAAAGCACGTGGCAGTGATTAATAAAATGATTACTTGTTATTATCTGTTGTTTGGTTTTAGAAATCAGAGTTTAATGGACAATCTCTGCTTTAAACATTGGCAGGACGAGTTTTGGCTCTCCAAACACTACACATGCAATTGAACTTCAATTACGGAGGTCAGGAAAAGTCCCTGTAAGGTACTCTGCAGTTTGTCAGATGTATTTATTCATGTGCTGGAGATTAGAATTCATAAACATTTTGCACTTCTTAAAGTTCTATGCCTTTGCATTTGTTTTTCTTGGCACTTACAAATCAATACAGCAATAAGCTTCTCTATATATCTCATTATCTGTGAAATATTAGCTAAAACAAAATGATAATTGCAAAGTTTACCATAATTTCTATCCCCTTGAGGAAGTTGATGTTACAGATGTATTGGCATAGTTCTATTTAGGGAGTTTTTGGTTTGTTTGAAAAATATGCACTTTTATTTTAAAAAGAGTTTTAGGGTTAGGGGAAAAGCCTGCTTCTGTCAGTATCAGGAATCTGTACTGATTCATGAGACTAAGCATTTTGAAATGTAAAAAATCCATAATTCTCCACCCTACCTATGTATCCTCTGGTGCCTATATGTACCTTTGCCACAGCTCATCCAATATTTAGTTTTCTGAAGTCACCATGCAAAAGTCCCAGTACCACTGGGAATGGGAAAACAAAGCATATCTTACCAGTGCTTGGAGTCTAGAAGACCCCCACCGCTGTCACATGGGGATGGTGGTGTGCCACTCATTGTGCAATTGTCAACAATACTTGTATTACTGGTGTTTGCCTGTGTTTGACAGGTATGGTGATGGAAATGTGAGCATCTCGGGAGTAGTGATAAAAGAAAGGGTTAGGAGGTGGGCTGAGGATTTCTCTTTTTTTATGTGTACATAAAAGAAGAAACCTATTTTTTTACATTGGCTAGAACAGTTTTTATTGCTGTCTATGTCTCCATATAGAGAATATAGCCTGCACCATTGACTCTAGAGAAAATGTTTCCCAACAGGGACAGTACTTAAACCATGGCAAAGGTTTAGGGGCTATCCCTCTATAAAAATAGGGTCCTATTACTCCATGGGGAGAATCTGCTCATTTGTTGTCTTGGCGTCCACACAGTAAATTAGGTGAAAGTACCCAACAGACACAGAAAAAACTTTGGCAGAGGTTTGAAGTCTTCCTTTCTTTTTATTACTCTATATAGAGAGAATCTGTTTACTTGTTGTCTCGTTGTCCATGTACTAAATAAAGCATATACACCCCAACAGAGACAGAAATAAAACCATGACCCGCTTTACAGTGGGTCCCAATATACCCACAGGAAAGATCATGATTGCTTCTTGACCTCATGACCAAAAGTGACTAACATAAAGTAAAAGGGAACTTTCCAGTGGGGATTTCAACTGGCTGGAGTTCCTTAAGTTTAAGACCTAAACTTCTCTTCAGCTATCTCTCCATCGAAAATGTTGGTAATTTTGGAAATGGTCCAGGAAAATCCTACTTGTGATTGTCAGGATTGTTGATTTTGAAGATTACCCAAAAAAAGACAGCTTTCTTTTTCTTGGAAACCAAATAAGAAGCTTTGTTAGCTATCAGTCCAATCAGTTGATCCTCTGATTTTTTGGAAGAGTGTGTTGAAAAAAAATGGTGTCAATGTTTTCAATTAGCTTAGAATTTTAGTCTGAAAGGTTTACTCGAAAAAAATATGATTTGCAAATGTTAAAATTTATATTGGTATTTATATTTTTTACCCAAGCACTATGTGAAGTTAAGTTGAAAATGTTTATTTAGAAGCTCTTGAAATATTGAGTAGCCCTCCCAGATACAAATCTTAGCTAGGTCACTATCTGCATGGGCTTTTTATGTTCTCCTTGTGCTATTTGTTGGTTCAATCCCCAAAACATAATTTTGGATTAGGTTGACATTGGTCTTTGATAGGAGCTTTAGACTGTGATATGAGGGATAGTTAGTCACATGACTATGTAAATCATTGCAAATTAGTGTGACATAAAATTTATTTATAAACCAGAATTCAGCCACAGTATACCTAATGAACTGGTTTAATCCTTGTAAACTGTGCTGGGAGAAAGCAAATTAAGCTTAAGGCGGGCAAATAAAATGTCAGACATCTTAAACCATCTGACCTCTCAAAAGTCCAGAGTAATTCAATGGTCATTTGTCTTCTATTTTTATTAACCTTCTGATTTCTAAGTGTAACATTATAATATTATATATATAGTAACTTTTTATGTTGTGGGTCACTCCAGTACATAAAATTATGAGTGTATGTATAATTTTGAACTTAAAAAAGCAGAAGAAACAAAGAAACAACTCTGCAATGTCATACTTTTTTAACTATTATACCAGGGGTTACTTTAGTTACTACTAAATGATATTTCACAAAAATGAATACTTGGTAAATGAATATTAATAATTGTTAGTTTTATAGTTTCTAATCAGATATGGATAAAATGAATGTGTTCATAAATATCAAGTAAAAGTACATTTTCAAAGTCATGCCATATGTACAAATGTTCAGAATTTAGATTATTTTCTATACAAACGGAAAAGGGTAGAATTTGCCATGTGTATGCCTTGTTTTGGGATTTCCAACAGATCAATTACTAGTTAAATAATTGATCAAAATGGTCATTCAAGTTTAAAACTGGCAGTAGATGCTAGATTACTGTCAAACCATGAATTCCCATTTTTCCTTGGAAAGAGATACAAAAATGCAGCATGCATTGCAAATCATTCAATGGTCTGTCCACCTCTCCAGCCAAGATTCATGATTGATAAGGTACATTTGCAGCAGTGGTATATTGGATATCTAGAAAACAACTGAAAATGTAAAATAGTTTTCAGTTGCCAAAGTAGTAGTTTCCTAAAACTTTATATTGCCGCCCTGTCCAGATAGTAATTGGTTCCTGATCATGTGATCACCATGTGTTTGTTTATAAGAACAAACAATTCATTAAAATGGTGTGCACATAAACGGTTCATATCTGTCCTCAGAATACAATAAAAAAATGGGCAAATTAGCCATAGAGTTACTGTCACATTAACCGACACTGCTAAATTTAGTCTGGGTAGTGGAGTTTCAATGACCTCTGATTGTGAAAGGGTAAAAGGTGAAACAAAACATTGTTTATTGATGGGTGAAAGGAGTCTAAAATGTCTGCTTCTGGAGAGAAGGCCACATTGTTTATCTGTATTACTGGGGTTATAGGCCTCTTGTTTATTTTGTGCTGGGTAATTAAAATGCCAGAAGCCGGTTAACCTCTTCCTTCCTTTTGTGATAAACAGACTGAATGCTGTGCTGAGCCAGGGCATGGGCAGGGAACACCGGGCATGGTAGGGTGCTCTTTAAAAAGGGGCAGTGCAACGTAATAACTGGGTAACCATTTAACGTTCAGCTCCACCTTAATATGTAGATCATATGCTACTGCCTTGCCGCTTATATGTCAAAGGAAACACCGATCAGGCTTTTTCCTGATGTGCAGAGTGAAAGACAAGGCACTGTATGGGGAATGATAGGAGCAGGTATTACAGGTAGTGGTCTTATACAAGGTACTACATGTTATGTTTTCTGCAATGCAAGAAGTATTGTTCTACTGAAATGGTTGCAGAAATAAACAACTGCAGTAATTATACTAAAAATTAGAAAATTTATAGGAAAGTGCTAGTTATACTTTTGTTCTGCATAGAATGGCATGCAGTAAGAAGATTTATAAAATTCTTGCATTGCTTTGCGGTATGTTATGCATGCTTACAATTTTTAGCTCGCTGCCATCTTTGTAACAGCATTGTTGCCCTGGTACACCAAATCAGATAGAGTAACTGAAAGTCTGTGGTGGTTGGGTATTAGACCCAAAATATCCATTATTTTCCCTGATTTACTAACCTAGAAGTTTACATCGGGGCCATTCTATAAGCATATCTGATTAGCTCCTACCTGTTTCCCGGAACCTAATTGAAAATGAATAAAGAACACCAATGAAGGCTAAGTACGGCAGATACAATAAGATTCAGATCGATAAGAGATTTAGGGGCACATTTATCAAATGTTAAATAGGCTTATTAAAACTATTTTGGTGATAATTATTGCCATATTTTCATTTCTCAACTGTCAGTTTCCTCAAAAATATCTTATTCTCTAAGCTTCTCTTTAATGCAATATTTGAACTAATCTCCATGTTTATTAACCTTTTTTTGCCAAAAACGAGCACATTTTTTTTTATTTTCCACTTAAAAATGGAGAATGTCATGAGCTGCAATGGAGATTGTTGATGGCGATCCTGCAACAAAAGGCCCTATTCAGGCATTTCTTACCTAGGTAACAACTGTTTTCTAAGTACGTTGCCACCAAACTTCCCTTGTTGAGACTGAAAATGGCAGTGCCAGTACGCATTGCTCAAGCATGCCAACCATTGTCAAGATTAGTAAGCCAGTCCAAAGCAAAAATGTACATTCAACATTGGGCCAAGTTAATGTAAACCAGAAGTGACCTTTGGAGGCCAGAGAAAAGAAGCAGAAGTTCAAAATTAGAATAATAAAAGCTGAAAACATAAAACTATACTTAGTGCTTTAGGAAACATATTATGTCTATACAGGGTTTAGATCTTTTTTACATGTTAATGATGGAGGAATGAGCAAATATTTGTCTTGTGCGGCAGGAAGAAATTCCATGATGTGGGCTGGATGAGTCCCTGAAGATTTTGGGTAATGATGTTCCCTACTATGTATATGCAGCTTTGAATCACATAAGGGATTTGTTATATAGAGGTTATGGTTATTCCTAAAATATTATTACATATTCCAAAAAATTAGATTCTGCCTGTAGCCTTAGACATCCTTTACCTCCTAAAAGAACAGTTTTGCCGATGCATTCAGTTTGATTTTGTACAGAAGGCATTGGTGCCACTGCGTCGTGGGAAATCTGATATAACATATAGGGGCTTATATACTAAGAGTTTTCAATGTTCACATAGTCCAGTGAATCCTATCAGTAAGTTAAATACATTTTTCCTTGCTTGTTTGATTGTAAGTGAACACATGATTTACATTGTACAAGTGATTGGCCTAATGGCCCTTTCAGACCCACAAGGTAAAACCATGTAAGTGGCGGCGCCTGGCTGCTCAGCAGACTGCGAGAGTCCATGGTAAAGTGCATGGTAAAACACTGCAGCATACCAAGGCTCTAGAATGGCAGCACAAGTGGAGCAACAACTCAGTGCTAACTCACAGGTTCTAATCTGAGCCAGGGCACAATCTTCAAGGAGTTTGTATGATTTCCCCGAGTTTGCAAGGGCACTCTGGTTTCCTCCAACATCCCAAAAACATTCAGTTAGGTTAATTGGCTTTTTCTCAAAAAAACTGCCCTTAGACTGTGTTCATGTCATGTGATTAAGGTAGGGACATTAGATTGTGAGCCCCTTTCAAAGATTTAGTGGCATAACTATTATGCTGTGTAATATATTAGCTCTATATAAATAAAAACCCTGCCTTCCTTGCATCAGAGGCCCTGAAGGTGTCCTAAAACAATGGTATCCAACTTTTGCTAAAATATGTAAATACCTCCCAGTACTTGCTACAATTAAGTAAAACAAATGCAACAACATTCCATTATGTAACTAAATACTAAGATACAAAATCAGACTGAGCAGAAAAATCCTATTTGTATTCCATAATAGTGATTATGGAGTGTTTCTTAGTTCATCTCTAGGGAAGTTCTAACTGCCAGATCAGCAAATGATTTTAGGATGAAATTGGATAGGCTGCTTAGTGAAAAGTAAATTTGTACTTACATGGATGTAAAAGTAAATTTGAAATATCTTGGCAGTGTTTTGTGATCTATACGTTAACCTATCACTTTCAGCAAAGCTGTCCAAGTATATCCAGAGAGAAGTCTGCGTATAAAAATGTATGATGTTGCAGCCTGCTTATGGGCCGAGTACTAAAAGAAAAATGATGTCATACAGTAGATGCATTGAAGAACAACAGAGAAAGCAAGGCCAAAAGGCGGCTTATGTCTATGTTACTTTTACCATTATAGTCATTGAGGTGGAATGTCCAACAGCTGGACCTCGGCCAGAGTATAACTATATAAATGCTGACTACCTTAGTCCCTGCAGACGTCTTAACATTGTTTTCTTTTCATATCGGCCACATACATAGTGAGCATCCAGCTGTCCTTCACATTTCTGCGAGGTAGGTATCTGATACAGTTAGATGTAAAACAAATAATAATAATTTTAAAGATATCAGTTGAAGGATGATCAACAATGAGTTACATTATAAGTTATATTAGGCTGAAAATAAATTAGACATCATTTGCCTGAGCCATTTCGTAATCAGAGAAAAAGAGAGAGTCGGAAAGTAAGCAGTTCCATTTTAAAGAGAAACTAGATATAGGCAAGTATTTTTTATCTATCCTAACTAATTAATATATCTATATTATTATGTGTGGCTAGTGCCTGGCTAGTTGATACTAGCATCAACATAAAGTTTTTGCTGTCACAGCATGGAAAGGTCCACATTTCTGCTCCTCCATGTTCCTTACTTGCTGCAGTCCCTCTTTCTATTCCAGTTCTTAGAATCAGTCCTCTTAACAAGGTTATGGTTTGTGCTACACCATAATGACAGGTACTTAGCTACACTTACAACAGAGATGCTACACCAAGGGTCGGCAAACTTTTTGGACTACTAGGCAATTTCAGGACGTCAAGAAGGCACACTAGGCCAGAAGAAACAAGGTGTCCAAGGAATGGTTTTTTCCAACTGTGACTGCAAGCAAGCAGCCTCAGTCTTCCGCTCATCCGCGGTGTAGTCTCTGTACACGCGTGCATGGCATCGCGTGCTAGGCCGGACTGGAATACTGGCTAGGCCGTATCGGGCTTAAAGGCCGCAGTTTGCCTACCTCTGTGCTACACCTTTCATCAGTCAGAAATGACACAGCACAGCAGCTGCCTGCCAACAATCTCATCATTAACAACTCTCTTATTGTTTTCATGGAGCACACATTGATTGCCCCAATAGGTTGGGTTCTGGAGGCACATGAGCAAGAGTAAGAGGAGCACTTGCTGATGTTTGAGGGCTAGCTGGAACCTTTGCTTTTTGACCTTTTCCTTATGCCTTCTACTTTCTGAAACTTTTTTTTAAAATCCAAGCAAACCTGGAAAGGAATGACAGGCTATACCCTAAACACCTACAAGCATTCACATTCCAGCCGACTACTGGTGTTTTACGAACTTGCTACTGGCTGATGGTGGCCTATGATGTCTTAGAAGTGATAACCTGCACAGCTGTTCCTCTCATTTCCAAGGGGGCACTCATTCCCATGGGAGCTTAGCTATTCTAGGTGGCAATTGAGAGTTAAATGTTTTTTTTATCTTCTTTTTATTTAGCAAAAGATATATATATTTTCACTTTGCAGGCATTTTGACTTGGGGGCACTCCTGAAAGATTGACTTTTTTCTTTCCAATGTACAATATTACAATGTCTTGTCTTTTAGTGTTGACTTATCCAAAAGACCAAAAGGCCTGATGGCCTAAGTTTGAAGTCCAGTTAGTTCATTATTATTTCTATTGGGAATTTCCACATTTTCCTGGTTCTGTGAACCTGAAACACTTAGGATTAGCCTTCAATTCATATGAGGCTGAACATGAACCTCATCCCTGAATAGTATCTAAGCCTTTGCACCACAGCCTCGCTCTCTCTGGCTTGCTCCTTTCATGCATTGGATATTAGCTTTTTTTTAACTGAGACTCACCATCACATGTGGGAGCTACCTAGGGTGGTCTTCATACAAATGCAGTTTGCCTAGGAGCACCTAATCCTCCACTAAAAACAATCAATTTAGGCAATGCTATATTTGAATAACTCCTCCCTAAAGCCCCCTTTCTGCTTTAATTGGGGGTGAGGTCTCTTGAGAGGGGTACTAGGCCAAGCTTTGTCGAATGACCTTTTAAAGCCAATGTTTTCGGAATGTACTGAACTCTTCTGGTCTTTTACATCAGCCATAATTTGCCTGCATTGCATAAAGAAGCACAAAGACCCAGTGAAGACATCTTGAAGTTCATATATACCCAAAAACCCCTCTTCAACAGGTAATTTCAAGTGTTATTTTTACTCTTTTAAATCTGCAGCAAATAATAAAGTAACACCAGACAATCTTGCCATGAATCTCCCAGATCTCCAAAATTGTCACCAAGTCATATGGTTTTCAAATGGAGACTACAAAATTATTTAGGCATGGGCCACTATTGTCATCATATACCCACAAATAGAAAAGCCATCAATCAAAGAGGGTACATAAGATCAAATGTAATGAAAGAAAGGTGAAACAAGTATTTTACTATAGTATTTAAAAATAATAAGAAGTTAAGCAGTGCTTTAGCAAAATAAATATAATTTGTTGTTTACATCTGAATGTGTGGCTGGATTAGTGTATAGAAATTGAGCCCCCGCTAAGATCTTGTTTCAGGTAACTTCCTAGAACATCAATTAACTTGTATCATGAAAAGGAAATTATATCTCAAGTGAAAAAAGCTTTAGGAGGCCTCATTCTACAAAATCTTTATTCCAAACATTAACCTGAGTGGATGAGAGAACAGGCAGCTCATCTTGTAGGTTTAAGCAGAAAATCCTATTATAGTAGGAGTGAAAGCAAAAAAATCTCCCTACCTAATGGATGTGTCTATCAGCATGTTAAAAGGATTTAGGGAAATGTGCTGGGAGCTAAAACAGTGTCAGCCATGATATTCAAAAAATGTCAACAAACTGTTAGGGTGACTTACTAAAATGCTAACAGTATGCTCAAACATGTTAATATGTTTTACTACAAGCAAGGACCACAGGCCTGTAGTGGTAGCCCATTATTGATAACAGAAATCTTTTATATTTGGAGTATTTTAAGGACCACTGAAATGTAAATAATAATGTGCTTCCATGTATTCTGAAATGTGTTTTAATGTTTATCCTGGCTCTCCAGAGTGATCTGGAAAATCAGGGAAATGCTGAAAGCATGCCAGTACAATATGAGTCAGTGTAGCTCACTTTATGGCCTAGATTTATTAAAGTTCCCCAAGGCTCCCCAAGGAGAGGATGCACGATTTAATCATCAGGGATACTGGGTGATCCAGCAAACTTGGAATGGATTTCCTAAAAGTCATTAGCTATTTGTTAGCAACTGTTTTTAATTTTGGACCAGATCTATTCCAGATTTGCTGGATCACCAAGGTTCACTGATCAAAGTTTAATCTCTCTAACCTTGGAGAGCTTTATTAAATTAGGGCCTAAAAATCGATTGACTTATTAGAGGTAAAGACTGTTCATTTAGAAAAGTGAAAGTCACTAAGCTTTGTAAACAAAATGAAGATGCAGTCATGTTCTACCACGCATGTCCTGCTTTTCGATTTCAATTACATGCAGTTGGATATTCAAGGTGAACATGGAGTCACCTATTTACTAATAATCTCTTGAAGGGAACTGGTGTAATTTTTTCACCGCTACGAATCATGTCAAGATTTTAATGGTAAGGGTGATGCTGAATGGTTGCTGTGGAGAAGAGTCGTTGGTGCGTGTGTGCTTTGCCGGCGGGGAGGGGCGGGAAATTCAAAATCCATTTGTATTGCATTCAATACAAAATAACTGTATTGAATGCAATACATTGGATTTATATGTGTAAAATCAGTACATTGTTTTCAAGAACATTTATTTTACAGTATATATATTAGTATGAGTATATTATGTATTTTTTTAAATATATAGATTTTTTAATGTATTCAATTTATTATTTTTACAAGATTTTGTGTTTCAAACTTTATTATACTCATGCTAATATAATATATTGTAAAATACATTTTCATGAAAAACAATGTACCGCTTTTAGACATAAAAAACCGGAAAGAAATGAACCGCTAGGGAGGTTAAACTACATCGTTTAATAAATTCTGATGATTTGACCTTATTCTGGCACATCCTATTATAGAGTGGCAACTGTCCCCAGATTTTATTAAACCCATTGAAAACAGACCTATTTATATCTCCCTAAGGCTCTTATTTAGGGAATGTTTTTCTGGCACCCTTTATTACCTATAAATCAGTGGTCGCCAACCTTTTAGACCTCACAGACTTTGGGCTGCGCATGTGCAGGGAGCCGTGTGTCACTCAAAGGGGGAAGACACTTCCTCCAGAGTGACGTCATGATGCCAGAACCCGCCCATTCAGATTCAGACATGCAATGGGATAGTGGGCGGGTTGTGCCCAGAGACAGCAACCGCTGCTATAGATAATTACAGTTCGCATAATATAATGCGTATTAGTTGTGAATTGTCTGCTATGTCTGGAAATGCTGCCTGCCTTCTGGCCACATAACATACTCAGTCCGTGTTCCCATTGGCTTTTGGTTGCCAGGGAAAGTAATGCAGCATGCTCATAGGCTAGTTGTTGCTAGGAGTGGTACGGCTGTGTAAGAGAACGCTACCTGCTTCCCAGCTGATTGCCACTGTACACAGAAGACAGAGTTCCCATTGGCTCATGGTTGTTAGGATCTTTACTGTACCTAACAACCACCAACCAATGAGAACATTGCCTGCTATGGTATTTGGTGACAAGTAGTGAAAGGACAGCATTCCATTACCCAGCAGGCATATTCCCCATCCTCACACATACATTATTATATGGTATCTATAGTCATCTACAGATTCCATAAGATGCCTAAAAAAAAGCTAGCAGCTCCTGAAATGTGTTTGTGTTACTTCATAAAAATGTGTCTGCTGTAAAGTCCACAAGGGCAAATGACCACTTTTTCGGCTAAGGCTATGTACACATCCCAAATAATATTTGAACCAATATACACTTCAGATTTTTCACAAGACAAGCACAACTGTTCATCGCAGGCTAAAATCTGACATGTGTATTGTGCCCACCTCTCCTTCCCTGATGTCGTTCATCAATCAGCCAAGGTGTACTGATCGAGAACAACCGCTGTTTACTCCTATGGTGGAGAACAATGGGGGTCTGCTTGCTCGTCATCCTTACCCCTCCCCTATCCATTGAACAGAATTACAAAGTAGTTCAATTATATTGTGATCATTTAATCAGGGGCATCCTGTCTACTTCATCATTGCCTTGCCATTGCCTGATCATTATTGATAGACTGCTCACAAAACTAACGCTTCATACATGTGTGCACTGCTACTTCTGTTTTGGTAACATTGTCTTAGCATGGAAAACGTAGTCGTTAAACAATCATATGCAGATTACATATGTCAAGGTATCATATTATTAATATTATTATTAATAAACAGGGTTTATATATCACCAACATATTACACATAATCATATGTGTTCTATGATGTGCTACCAGCACACATTTTGCTTTTTTTCCCTTTTCAATCCAAAATTTTGTACTGTAGCAGCTGGAAGGTTCTAAAACATAAGAAGTGCACCTCATCTGCCCAGCTGTCATTTGTCCTAAAAAAATGATCATTCACACTTGGTGAATGAGCTAGTTATGGTTTAGTGATATAAACACAGAAATACTTTCTCCAGTTTGTATTAGTAAGCATTCATTGGAAAATACAAATGAATCTATATAGAGCGGGAAGCATGCTCATCAGTTTACACTATGCAGTATAGTTTATGTTGAGTTATTTGGTCTGCTCTAATTTATTGTGTATGTAATATGAGATCTCTGTATGAGTCAGCCCGCAGTGTAAATAATCACCATCACTTCTAAATGCTGCACTAGTTCTAGATAAAGTCTAAGTCAAATTATGTCATTTATTAGATTTTTTGTCTCTCATGTAATAAATGCAGCACTCGTGTTTATTAGTTTAATCAGCTTAATGTGAATTGCTGAAGTGTTTTAATTTAAGTTTAATGTATTTAGCATATTGTGTTTGACATTCCATTAATTTAAAGTTTCTTTTCCAATACTCTGACAGTCAGTGTAATGACATAAAGGTAAAAAAATGTGTAAAGAGAAAGAATTGGTGGAAAAGAGGAATGTGCATGGTGGATTTTATTTTCAAGCAAACCTGTACGTTGACCCGTCAGGATAGAATCATTGGTACAGGTTCTCAGTAGCAGAAAGGTATTTTCTTTGCTGTCCTATTCTCCCTGTCAAGGCCCCATGATACAGTCAATACTCCTGGATATGGAGGTGCATGTAACACTCTTCTTTTCTTCCCATGATGCAGCAATCAATACATGAGCAAGTGCCTTTGGTTTCTGATGATCCACAATCCAGTGTAAGCTGCAACCCAGATTTATCATGTGGCTTTTTCTTGAAAGTCGTGATATAGAAGATGCTATGGCTTGTTTCAATAGGGCAAATCCCCAGTTTCCTGCTGTTAGGGAGCTCTAGCTCAGACTAAGGGCTTGATTTAATAAAGCTTTCAAAGTTTGGAGAGGATACACCTTCATCAGTAAAGCTGGCTGATTTGGCAAACCTGGAATGATTTTGGTCCAAGATTGAAAACATTTGCTAACAAATAGCAAATGACTATGAAGAAGTCCATTCCAGGTTTGCTGGATCACCCAGCTTCACTGATGAAAGTGTATCCTCTGCAGACTTGGAGAGCTTTAATAAATCAGGCCCCAAGCGGGAGGGGAATAGGATGTCTCAGACTGCTGCACAAAGCCCAATGCCAATAGAAGCAGTCCTCAGTGAAGTATAAAGGATCTGTGGTTTCAATTTTCATTTTAGGGAAATGTACTTTATACTTATTCACTATACCCTCAGCAGTCAACATATGTAAAATCTATCTCACATCAGTTTGTTAATGCCTTTAATATTATAAAAACTTTCAAAAAGAAGCCAACACTCCAAATCTTGATGTTTTACTGACATTTAAAACAAATCAAAAGCACAGAGAAATCATCTTTGACAGAAAAATAATCTCTTTTAGGAAACCCACAACGAGACAAAAAGTTGGAAGCCCCAGAGCTCACTTTTCTAGTAATTGCAATAAAACATTTCTGAAACTCAACACACTGCAAAACTACTTTGTGAACTGGTTTTGGGAGAAACACATTTTCCCATCACCATTGTATTATACCCATGTATGTACATGGTTTTGCTACATTGATGATATATTTGTGATTTGGAAAGGTAGTCTCCTGGTAAATGTGTTTATTGTCTCAATTCAATATTTCCAAATACTGGAATCAATCAATTTACATCCAAATCTAATGACTGTATCTGTGTGTTATAGGAGGGGTTCTGTGAAGGGTTCCCCCATGTTATAAAGGTAGAAAAACTGTTCTAGAAGGTGATGAGATCCCTGAATTTACAGCTTTTCCCACTTGCATAAACTATTGCAATCTTCTTACTTTGTTGTACATTTCTTAAGTTACAGAGAATGCAGCAAACACAGAGAGACCTATTTATATGACCCATATAAGAACATTAGGTCAGACATTTTGACACTGGTGTAATATTACAGCTCTGGTCCATTTACAGAAAACATTCCTTTATTTTTAATGTCTTTTCATTTTCTTTTTGTCTATGTCCTTCTGATGACCTCACATTTTATTATAATTTATCTGTGTTTTTCCAAGCCATTAGCCACATCTATTTGTCACGGCCACCAATCCTCTGGTGCGACAATATTCTTATCATACTCTTCATGATAATTCATTTTATTCCATTTGTTATATGAACACAGAGACTAGGTATGAACACCAAGATTTAATCTAAAGACCAGATGGAATATTATAACACATATTCCTCTGTTTACTATAAAGACTATTTGGAAATCACTGTTAATAATGTGTTAGCTGCTTTGCTGCAAAACACCTTTTACATGTTTCAATGTTAAAGATATGAAAAAATCCACAAAGTACTATGAAATGACCAACAAAACTTAAGCAGATAAAATACTTTACAGCTAGGTGACAGATGTTTTACATTCTTACCTGCTTTTAATTGACTCATTTCCAGTTTCCTAGAAGACTGAAATTCCTTACTATCTTCAGCAAACTTCATGGAACTATTGTACAAGCTATGGTAATTATTTAATTTTACTTAATTGTAATTTTTTTTAATTGTTTTAATACAACCAGTCACAATATTCTATATAGAAATGGAGGTCACCACTCTACCATTCCTGACTGAAAATTCAAGTTGATAAATTAAATTTAGTTTTCTTGGCTTTAATACTGAGGGACCAAACCTTAACATGTATAAAGATCAAGAGCTTTGACTTCACTTGCTGCATACTTCTACTACTCAGTGATGCAGCTTAAATGCTTCCCTACCTGCTTGTTAAACCCTCTTTTTTACCAGGCTACTTGTAACATTTTGGCAGTGCAATTGTTTAACTTAATGTATCTCAATGTTCTAGAGTATCCAAACAAATGTGGTACATTAAGGATAGATGGAGGCTTACATTTGGTAGCATTTAGACAGTTTTTTTCTCTACTCTTGAGTTATTGATCACTGTGATTGGGTAACATAAAGATTTCATAATTCCTCCTATTGTGTGATACTTCCCCCACCTCTTAGATTGTAAGCTCTTCTGGGCAGGGTCCTCTCCTATCTGTATCCGTCTGTCACCTGCAGCCTCTATTTATTGTACAGATAATATATACATAATATGTTGGTAATATATGCATAATATGTTGGTGCTATATAAATCCTGTTTATATAATAATAATAGTATTATTAATAATAATAATAGTAATAATAATTATAATAGTAGTCGAGAGCCAGTACTATTGGATCCTTATCTTTAGACCAGAACATGGGATGTCCAATGGCAGCTGACATGACCAGGAAGTAGGCACATGATCTTGTACTTATGAGCATTGAAGGCAGGCTAGGAAATAATGGTTACTTTGCCGCCTTTGATATGCAAATGTATTTAATTAATTACTTTTTTACCAAAGCATTCTACTTCAGAATTTCATGATGATTTGCAAAAACATTTTTACATTTTTAGACATGTGTATTATTATATTCTTATGCATCAAATAATTGTTATTATCTAGAGCTTTTCTTTTTAGCGGGTCAAACATATATTCTTACACTTTTCGATTAGAAAAGATTTATCATGAAAAAACAATCAACTAATTACTACTCACACAGCTCCATAAGAGGCAAAATTGACGATCCAATATACTACACCCTAAAAACACACAAAACATCACAAAACTTCTTAGTCTGCCTCAATTTTTTTTTCCTATTCAATTGAAATAATTAATTATAAAGTAAAAGTGATCAAACAGCTCATGCACATTCATATTTTTTTAAGATTAGACTGGCATTGAACAATCTTACAAATCACTTAATTGAATAATAAACATGAAAAATGTTTCTGACCTTAATAATGGTTCTGTTAGCAATCATTATTCATTATAAAATTCAAAACTTCTGAATTCTTCGAAGAGGAACTAAACTCAAAAATGCCTAAAAAAAAAAAAAAATCCACTTACCTTCAATCCCGCAGCACAGACGATCGATCCTGAAAAGGTGTATTCCATCAGGTCCTGCGTCATCTCAGCATCCGTCACCAAGCCGGCGCACTGGGTGCCGCCATCTTCGCCTCTTCTTCCTGGTTCTCCCAGGCGCGAGATCGGGTGATGTAGGTTGGAAAAAAAACTTGCAGATCCCACTGCGCATGCCTGATTTGTGCTAATTTTTCTCTTCTAATGAAAAGGCTCCTACTGTGCATGCCCGAGATGCTCAGACATGCACAGAGGGAGCACCCAAGAGCCTCCGTGATGCCTGATGTAGGTATTCCGGGAGGCTTTGCACTCCCATTCATTCTCGGCTTTAAGTTTTGTACATTTATGAAGGCTTTGGAACTTTCTGAGATTTTTATAAAAGAGGAGGACCAGAGGTCCCAAATTTAATCCTCTCACCTTTTTTAAAAAATGATTTGATAATGCAAGTTAACAAACAAAGGAAAGTGTTCAATGGGACTCTCTAAGATAGTGTATTCATTTTGAATGCTTTTATTACTGTGCAAATAAATGCAGCAGTGGGTACCAAACAGCTGGACTCTGTAAGTAATACCTATTACATATTTAGATATATGGGGTATCTAGGGATCATTCCTATTCTTGTTTTTTTTTTTAGAAAGTATTATGTTTGTTTGTTTTTTTGTAAACTGATTGAAAGTTAATCATTCCAAAATATATTCTATTAGACTGTGCCTACATTTTATTCTTTTTGCCAGACTGTTACGACCTCATGACAAAGTGTCAAGGATTTCATACATGTGAAAAGCAATGAAAGGAGACTGCAGCATCATTTACTCCAGTAAAGATTAGAATTCAACCTATGTTACTCTTCACTTATCCATCTGGGCACATCTATAAACAAAACGTTATATTAAAAGTTGAATAAAGTCTTATAAAGGTCACTGATTGTAAGTTGAACCATTCCAGCAGTACGTTATAAGAGTTTATAAACAGGGGTGTATGTGTATCTGGATGTAAAACAACAAACACTTGCTAAAATCGTAGAGAAATGTTGAATAAGAACAAAACACACACAAACTCTCCTCACATTTACACAAAGCCATTCATTCAACCACACAGAAAGTTCTCAGTCCACTACAAAAAACACCTGCACAAACTCACAGAGCTAATATCATACCCTTAAATAGATGGAACACGTGCTGGTGAAAAAATACAACAGAACAAGCAAAGTGTGCAATAAAACAAAATCTGCAGAGGACATCAAATTCTTCATTGCGCTCTCCGGGGAATATAAAGATTTTTGTATAGTACCTCCATTGACCCTTTTCATTTTCATACCTTGTGTCTCTCCAAGGTAATAGAGTCTGCATTGCCAGGTACACCCAAGGAGAAACTGGATAAAATTAAGCAAGCAAACAAAAAGTGCTGCGTACTCATAATAGTGTGCAGAAATCCTAGCATTGTGCTGAGCATTAAACTTTTATCCAACACTTTAGTGTGAATTAAAACAGCTGTGTTTTTTATGACTGTCCCCCTGAACAGTTTTGCTTTGTACTTTGGGAGTAGGTTAAATATTCTATAACCATTGTACAAACTGCCAGAAAAGTATAACAGATTAAATTCTGCTTTCTGGGTTTCAGCGTAAATACGGCTTTATGTGGAACGCCTAGTTACAACTCTCAACGACAAGGGAATTTGGTTTCTACAGGATCTCGGAAAAACTGCATGAATAACACAGGAAAGCACCTGACGTATTATAGACTTCCAAGTCTAACAGGGATAAAATGATAACTTGAGAATGTAAAAATGTTTTTGTAACTGACCTCAGTCTTACCGTCCAATTCAGATCAATTCATCATTTCTTACAAAAATGAAAGCATTCCCATAGATGTGTTAAAAGGTAACTTAGCTTTTTTTCTTTCTGTTAGACAATATAGTAAGTTGTGACCCAAAGTGAGATGTAAGTTTGGTGATTACCGGAGGGTGTGCTTCCTTTTGTTGCCGTGAAAGTACTGGAGGCTAGATTACTGCAACCCCATTTCTCCCAGTAGTAGTAAATTTTAGGCTGCCTATACAAAATCCTATGGCTTGTTCTTGTCTGCTGACCCAGACAGCTGACTGCGACTGTACAAATTTTGGGATCTTCCATTCAACTTTCAGCCAATTAAAAACACATATTATTATTCCAAATTTGGAGATCCAAAGAGAACTATAAATTGATGGAAAATGTTCAATAATTCAAAAAAATATTAGCTGTTCTGTTTGACAGCTAGGTAGAAGCACTTATCTGACCCACACACTAATATAAATGGGCCCCTAAGTTCCAGATGGCTCTTGTGCAGTTGCATACTATAAACAAATTGTATGACCCCAGTAGCACACACTGGAAATCAGGGTACACCTATAATACTGTTGATACTGGTTTATACATAACTAAAGAAAACTAGGATAAATAACGAGGAAGTAAAGGCTGATAACTTAACATAAATTCAGCCGACAGGGACTGCAAAAAGTGTATTAATAAATGCAGAACTATATTAACTTGTGTCTTTAAACTCTATTCACTGAAAATGTTTGTGAAGTCCGAGCCCCTAAACTTCTGCCGAGAAGGCCTGCCATTTGATGGTGAAATCAAAGGTGTAAATGTATATTCTTTACATGACTGAAACCTTTTTGTTTTTAAAGTTGAACTCTACTCAGATAGAAAGACACACAACAAATGCAGCTCTGTAATCAATAATACACCTTTATGTACTATTCACAATATTGCACCATGCATTAACATGCTTTCAAGCACATTACCATGCATTGCCTATACATTTGAATAGCCTGGGTATCCTACTAAAACACAGAATAGGAGGTGCAAAGCATTTGTGGCAGCACACTGCAATGCCCATTAACCCCCCCCCCCTAGCGTTCTGATTCTGTGTAACTCACCAAAATATGTCCAATATTTAATACATTTATTATTAAACTTTAAATAAAACAACACAAAAATCTGTTAAAAAATAATAATAAAAAAATGCCAGGGAAGGCCAATGGAACAAGGTAAGTGTTTTTTTTTAATGTTTTTAGCGACCCCAAGTGTGACTCTGGATTTCCATTTTTAGCATGTAAAAACCACCCCAAGTCACACTCGGGATTACCGCTAGGAGGGTTAAAAGGTTGGCACCGTTGGGCCTGATTTATTAAAGCATTCCAAGACTGGAGAAGATAAACTATCATGAGAGAAACAGAATGATTCAGCGAACCTGGAATGGATTTGGTCCAGGATTGAAAACATTTGCTAAATATTAGCAAATGATTTTAGGAAATATTGCTGGATCACCCAGGTTCACCCATGATAGTCTATCTTCTCCTCATCTTGCAGAGCTTTAATAAACCAGGCCCATTGTGTTGTACTGTAACATGCTTCCTTCTTCAATGTGTATTGGATTGCTATTTAGAACAAATGCCACCACATTGCACCAGCTCGTGCAGCTTTTTTGTAATGCAGGGAAGTTCCAGAGTTTGACCTAGTATCAGTCTCCCTTTGTCATTTTATTACAAGGCTCCTTTTAGATTGTAAGCTCTTTTGGGCAGAGTCCTCTCCTCCTTCTGTGTCACTGTCTGTATCTATCTTTCATTTGCAACTCCTACTTTTAATGTACAGCACTGTGTAATATGTTGGAGCTATATAAATACTGTTCAATTATTATAATAATAATAGTAAAGGCTGGAGTGTGAAAGAAAGAAACACCACTAGTAGAGGAAGTAGAAGAGAAAGCAGGGTGATAAAGAAATGAGTTTATCATTGTGCTTCTGCTCCTTCACTGTCTAGTTGGTTGGGCAAGGTCCAGGAGGAGTAAATGGGTTGAATAATGCTGACCACGAGACTGAGAATACCTAGTGCCAGTAAAAACGTGGAGGAAATCTCTAAACTGGAAATACTGCAGCATAAACTTATAATAGACTGTTCATTTTTATCTTGTTATTTTTGGCTGGAGATCTGCTTCAGATATTAAGAATGTATATTGACTGATGCTAATCAGGCATCATTACTCATTAACTTGTCCTTTTTGCATGTCCAAAGGCTTTATTTTTAATATGGCATATTGGTTTTAATCCCTGCTCCTCTAAACCCCTCTACAGCTGTTCATCTAACACATTTCCCGGCAAAACTACAAAATCTTAAAAAGTTGCGTCCTTTGGGTGCTGAAAACAGGGACACTTTAGTGATGAGATTTCTGAATAGCAGCCAGGAATCAATTCACACAGAACTATCATATGTTATAGTGTAAAATAAGCCCCTTAGGTGTTCATTTTGAAAGCGATATGTCCTGCAAAAACGTGTGAATGTAGTTGATGTCAGCAAAATAGGTTACTCTTTGGGTCCAGGGCTGAGCTGTAAAGACATGCACGGATGTATTATAAAAAAATGTTCTGTTCAAATTTATCCAAAAACATATCAATTGTTCAAAAATCTGCATACTAGGATTTTGAGGTTAGGGATAGTCCCCACGGGAAATGTAAGGAACATAATAAAATATCATTTTTGTTAACGGAGCCAAACTCGTTGGCATCCTAAAATAACGAAAGAAATGGAAAGTTAGAAGTAATGGTGCAATATTTCATGGAGTAATCTCAGCATGCAAACTTGTAGACAACCCACCAGCCATATATTTTGTTCTTCATTTCCACATGAAATGTTTTAGAGCCATGACCTCTAAAGTTCAGACTTCACGTGGAACTTGCAGGCCTTAACTTTCAAGTCTAAAATATATCCTACAATAAAAGTCCTGGTTGAGCTTCACCACCCATAAGTTATGTTTAAACTCACAGTGAGTCAGATGAGCAAAAAAGTGCAAATTTAATATAATAAAAATAATTGAAATCTTTCGGGACATAATAAAAAAAACAGACAGAGAGATTTAAAAAAAATGTGTGTGTTAAAAAAATTAGGGCACAAAATGAAAAAGAGTAATATTTTGTAGTGTACCAACCCTTATATGTGGTGGCTTTACCAGTTGTTTAAGGGTAATAGCACTCACTTATCAAACCCTGTAGCCAAGAACTACAGAACACTCTTCCTAATCTCTATATTATAAAAGGGTGATCTACATTCCACTGGGGTAAAACAGTGCTTGAGATAAAACCGCACAAGATACCATTTATAAAATAGATATAATAAAACAATTCCAATGGTATATTTAACACATATAAAGAAAAGGTCATGGTATGGATCATAGTTCATAGTTTGTTGGAAATTGGTAAATATTTTCCTTGTAATTCTTTTTTTTATATTAGTCCTTTAGCTTCAGGTTTTGTACCAACAAAGGTCTAGAGTTTCAAAGAGGGGTGTAACCAGACTTTTATTAGTGTTTGGATAGAACTAGTTGTAGGTTTTTCAAATGGGCATTTGTTGGGAGATTTAGTAAACACAAAGACATTGATTTACTACTGTTCACTTTGCAAAGTAAATGATAGTAAGGCCTAGTTTACATGTGAATTTTTTTTTTTTTTTTTTTTTTGTTTTTTTTTATGCCAGGAAAAGCATATACTGCTCTTGTATGCCTTTTACTGGGAAAGTATAATTTGCAGAGATAAAAAAGAGAAGAGAGGAAAATGTCTCTAAATGTTCTCACCAATAAAACACCCTTAAATCACCATAAATGCTTGCTGACCTTTTCACTGATTTCATTGCAAGAATTTGTATACATTTTTGATCATTTTAAAGATACATATTTTTGTTTGCAGTTCAAAAATGCAAAACTTTAATTGTGTAGTGACACTTTACAAAAAAATACAGTTTCCAACATGGGTGTATTGACATCGAAGAAAATGTAAACCTTTATCACTATCACTAGAAATATTTTAAAAAACGTTTTTTTTAAAGCTCCTGATTTTCTTGATTTTATTGTAGTAAACACATGTTTAAAGAGGTTTTGCACAATAAGAAAGGGTGGATAATGCTCCACCTTACCCCTAACTGTCAATGCTGAGTAGATGCCACAGAGCATCTTTTGACTCTAGAAGATATATATTGGTTGAAAATAGACTTGAAGAAAATAATTATTATGTTGATATGAGTGTTGTTATTTACCTAACTGAGCAGAAAGGGGTGCCCATATATTTTCTTTAATTGTCCCTCAGTGCCAAAGTTAGAAAAAGCACATTCAGAATTAATAGGCAACCTCAACGAAGCAGTAACGTATGAATGTATAAGTATAAATACCACATATTGTGAGAAATGGCCCCTGGCAAACCAGAAACCTAACATTTGAATAATATTTTACAGAATTTTTTAATCAAAATGTAGTGAACAGCATTCACACAACTGATCAAAAGTTTTTAAAGTGCATACATTTAGAAAAAAAATACTATAACTTTATAATTAATCAGTCAGT
The DNA here is from genome assembly GCF_032062135.1 of Pyxicephalus adspersus. Taxonomy (NCBI): domain Eukaryota; kingdom Metazoa; phylum Chordata; class Amphibia; order Anura; family Pyxicephalidae; genus Pyxicephalus; species Pyxicephalus adspersus. Next base: position 116,392,662 of record NC_092862.1, read on the forward strand.
TTGAAGAGACAGTTGCTATGTGCACAGGAATATAAAATATGTTCACCTAAATAAAAGAACCTAAATTAACATCTGTATCATGAACTTCACTTACACTGCAAATAAATTCTTTATGATATACAGTTTTTAAATTGGCTGCATATTTTGAAGTTTCAGTCCTCCATACATTCAGAACATTATAGAATACATATATATATTTTCTTATTTTAATGCAACTTATGGTTTATATTGCTTTATTAATTTACTATAATTTTTTTACAAGGTTTACCAGAACCCCTTTTGCTATGCATTATGGATTTGTTTTGTTTTTTCGCACAATCTAAGATTAAAGAACTTGAACAAAATTTGACACTGTGCCTCAACGAATTTGATATTTATGGAAATATAGAAGTATTTCTTTTATAAGTATAGAAATAGTGCAATTATTTTGTTTCAGCTTTGTCACATACCTAAAAAAATGCAAAAATATACTTTTATAAGAAATAAAAAGGGTGATTAGTAGACTATATAACTGGTCTGAAAATGTATGTTCTTTAGAAAGTGATATAAATGTTAAAATATTTTATAATGTGTTACCATAGTAAAATGTGAACACCTGCACATTTTTTTACATTTTTGCATGTACAAACCTAGGAACATAAGGCTTTATAGGAGGAACCAGTAAAGTTAGTATTTATAATTTACATTTAGTTTACATATGAGCTCAAATTTATACTTAGGTAGTATTATTATAATAATTAATTAAAAAAAACAAATTCAAAGGGGAATTTTTTAAAATTGGAGCTCAGATTGATGAATGAACCCTTTTTTAGGTAAGTTCCAGCCTATCATATATCCAGTTCTGGTTATAATCCCCAAAGTCTACTACTAACATTTCAGTAATGTGGGCTTTGCAAACATGGGCCTGTGCTGTGCCCATGTAGGTAACCTGCATCACAAACAATTATTAGGAAAGTTATTTGTAGACATACGTTGTGATTTTTTTTATTTATATATAATTATTATAATTGGGCAGCACGGTGGCCCAGTGGTTAACACTCTGGCCTTTGCAGTGCTAGGTCCCAGGTTTGAATCTCAGAACACTATCTGCATGGAGTTTGTAGGTTCTCCCCATGTTTGCGTGGGTTTCCTCCGGGTAATCTGGTTTCCTCCCACATTCCAAAAACATGCAGTTAGGTTAATTGGTTCCCCCCTAAAATTGGTCTTGGACTGTTTCAGACATTAACATACATAAAGACATTACCACATGACTGAGGTAGGGACATTTACTTTGTAAAGTGCTGCGTAATATGTCAGTGCTCTATAAATGCTGTGTAATAATAATAATATGAATTATACTTTGAAAATCAAAAGCTTCATACCCCAGAAGCCAATTTGATCGCATTCCCTTCCTTGGCATGTGCTGAGTATGCTTCTTTTCAGAGCTTTTACAGAATGGCTTTGGCCTTTTACTGGACTGGAAAATAACCAAGCTTTAAATAGGAACTAAGACAAATGTTTGGCCACTGTAGGTACACCTTGCTAGTACCAGGTTGGACCCCTTTTTGTCTTCAGAACTTCCTAAATTCTTTGTGACAGAGGTTCAACATGGTACTGGAAACATTCCTCATTATTTTAGTAACATAATGTCATGGTAAAATGCAAATCTCCCTTTCCATCACATCCCAAATGTGCCAAAAATTGAAACCTGATGATTGTGAAGGCCATTTGAGTGTGGTAAACTAATTGGCATGTTTGGGAAACCCGTTTGAGATGATTTGAACTTTGTTACATGGAGCATTACCCTGTTGGAAGTAGTCATTAGAAAATGAGTACACTACAGTCATAAAAGAACAGACATGGTTGTAGCATTTAGTCAATGCCCAAGGGATACTAATGGGCCAATAGTGTGCCAAGAAAATATTTTCCACACTACTGCAGGACCACCATTATCTTAAACTATTCATACAAGGCAGGATTTCATGTAGTTGACATTACAATTGGATCATACATCTGAATTTCACAGTAGACATCAAAACTCATTAGACCAGGCAATGTTTTTCCTATAGTGTCATGTCAAACTTTACTGTGCCCATGAGATTTTTAGCCACAGGTGCTTGTTCTTGTTCTGTGACATGAATTGTACTCAGTGTAGTTTCTTGCTGCTGTTGATGTGTGGTGCTTTCAGAAATGTTCCTCTGCATACTTTAATATTTGTATTATTGCTTCCCTTCTATGAGCTTGAACAAGTCTTGCCATTCTGCTCTGACTTCTGGCATCAACAAGGGAGAACTGACACTCCCTGGACATTTACCCTTTTTTAGACCAGTGGTCACCAACCTTTTCGGACCTACAGACCACTAAACTTACAGGCTGCGGGCTTTGCATGCGCAGGGAACTGTGTGTCACCCAAAGGGGAAGAAACTTTCACCATAGTGATGTCATCCAGAGACACAACCGGCCCACCGCCCTGAGCTTGCAATCCATACAGGACGGTGCGCCCCCCAGCATGGTCAGGAGAAGGACCCCGATGGGGAGCACACTGGCCAGAGCTGCGGACCACCAAAATGTTCTCACTTATAACTGCCACCAGTTGGGGTCCGCTATTTTAGACCATACTCTGTAAACCATAAAGAAATCCCAGCACATCATCAGTTTAAGAAATGCTCAGTCCACCTTTCTTTCCCATTCTAATGCAGGTCGTCTTCACAATAAATACATACGTAAATGCATTCAGTTGCAGCCATGTGATTGACCTATTAGCTGGCTTAATTCTTTTGTATTAACAAGCAGGTTGCAAAAGGTGTATCTAATAAAGTGGCCAGTGAATGTATGTTACAACTATATGAGATAAGGCAGTATTTACTTTTCATAACTCCTAATTTGTGATTGGTGGAATTCTATAGTCTTTATCAATATGGAGAGCTTGTTTTTATTTTTTGGCTAAAAATTATTGATGTATGTATTTTTGTTTAGCTAAGTCAAATTAGAATTTTGGGAGCTGTAACCGTCTATAATTTGTTTTTCTAGAAAATTATACTAGCAATGTTTGTAAATGGGTGCAGAGAAACAGCGAATTAAAAGAGGAGAAACAAACATTAGCCAGAGCAAAAATCTTTTTAAAGCATAGCCAAACTATTTTAAGAATGTTATTAATAACATTTTCTTAAAATTAAAACTCTTATTGGGACAGCATGTCATTAAAATAATAAAATTATAATTGATTCTTCCTGCAATCAGTTAAAAAATTTAAACCATACACTCGCATGTTTTCATTTAAATTGTGTACAGGGTGCCATGAATGCTCTATTAATTATAATCAGAGCAAACCATCATTATTACATGTACATGAAAATTTCAGTTTCTATACTTTCTTTAACATTCGCTTTGCTAAATGAACAAGGAGGTAGATTTTTTCTTTTATACAGGAACACAAACTTTTTAATGTTCCTTCACAAAATTAATTTGTAAGAGAAAAAAAGTTGTATTCCCTTCAATTATCTCATCAAATATAAGCAAAAAAAGGTTTTTTTTAAATTTCCATTGAACATGATTAAAGCTACGTACACACGTCCAATGGTTCTCGCCTGATAATTGGCTCAGGGCCGATATCGGACGAGAATCTGGCGTGTGTACAGTGCCCATCATCCATCGTCTGAATGACCGTCCTGGAGGATCCACAGACGATGGACGACGAACGATTCTAATTCAAGTGAAGGGGTTTGTACAGCACTCGTTCATGCATCGTGCAGTCCTTAGTCGTTGGAAAAGGTTGTGAAAGATCCTTTCCAACGACAATAATTGCACATGTGTATGCAGCTTAAGTATTCAAAGTGAATACAGAGATAACCTTATTTACTAAGCTAAGTAAACCTATTTTACTTTGTGAAATGCCATTATTACTTTAGTAAATCACACCTGTTTTGTAAATCATCCTAATTAAAAAAATGCATTATATATGTGGATATTTTATTTCAACAATTGTTAAAGAAAGACTAAGAAAATAATTGTGTTAAATCTTAGAGAGTTCCTTTTAATGTAGTGCTGCCCCATACATGGCCCAAACGCTGTGTAAAAGACCCCAAGTCTAAAGCACAGTGCAACACATTGCATTGGTATGTATCCATATTTATTATGTATAACTGAATAAAATAATAAAAATATTTCCTACTTAGCCATTGTTTCCTGATGCCCCTTACGTTCTCTATGGAATTTGCTGTGGTGTGGCATGGTGGCTCAAGTGTCTAGCACTCTAGGCTTTGCAGCACTCAGGTTCTAGGTTCGAGTCTTGGCCAGGAAACTATCTGCAGGGTATTTGTATGTTCTCCCTGTGATTGCATGGAATTTCTCCAGGATACCATGCCATAATGGATGAGCTGAGTCCAGGATCAAAGTGAGCACCAGACAATATGGGTAAAGGACAAAATTCACTAATAATGAAAAAATTACAGTTTTTTTGCTTTGTGAGCCAATTACATGGTTTTTCCAATTCTACATTAGGTTATTAATAAATAAAATGTATTGAAGTACATTAACCCCACTTTTCTCCTATCATCAGAAAATATCGCCAAACAACCTGTTCTAAGTACAAAAATAACGAGACATTAAGGTATCTGGTCTGACACAAACAGCCTGCTGAATATAACATAATAGGAACCAAAAACAATCTAATCTGCATTTCTACAGAAGATCCAAATTATTTCATTACACAAAAAACACATAAATACACAAACTGTTACATATTTAGTCATTTTTGGGAGCTTACTAGAATAGAAGATGGTTTACTAATGCAAGAAAATGTTTTTTTATGTATATTGTACAATCTATCCTCTTTAGTGATCCTCTTCACTAAAGGGAATGATCTGGAGAGTCTCCTTATATCTTCAGCTATCTTTTTAGATGTATTTAGATGTAATTATGTTATACAAAGCCCCTTCAATATTATATGGTCATTTTTTTAAATATAAAAAAATTATTTCTCTTCCTTTTGAACCTCAAGGTCTAGTTCATGTTTGGATGTCCTCCACACCTGGGAGTTTGCGTTGCTTAAAGCTGAAGTTTGGCAACCTTTAAGAATAATCACAATTACTCCCGAACTTCTGCAATTTTTTTTTCTGTAAAATTATATTTTGAAGATCCAGGTATATTTACCCTTACCTACGGTCTCATGAAAGCTTAGTCCCTGTCCTGCATTCTTTATAACTGGTGCCAGATCACTTCCTGATCATGTAGCCACTGGCGCGCTACTGATTGCCATGCAAGTATGATGATGGCAATGAAAGAGGCAGCAAAAAAATCACCATGCTGATAGGCTTCAACAGAGCGGTCATGACATTTGGCAGGGAGTATCTTTCTGTAGGTGAACCTTTAAGACAACCTTTACCTTCACCATACTACAAATGTGCTTCTTATATGTACAGTGATTGTGCATGGTATTTGCAGCAGCTGCATTCCACCCGTCTACTCAGCCTACTTCACCAACTAATAAATAAAACCCCTACCTAATCATTCTACAAACTGAACTTCATTCTTTTGTGGGTGTAATGCCACCAACCCGCCTAACGTAATATTACTGAGTTCACGCACATACTTTTTTCCCGGGTCTGGAGTTGGCCATACGATGCTCCTCTCCTTTATTACCAGTTTTTCAGCATCAATATGACATTTAAACTTCAAGAATAAAGTATACATAGTGAAAGTAGCACTTTTATTGGAAGATTAACCGAGTGGTTAAAAGAGGGATCGGGCACAGAGAGGCAGGCAGCAGCTCTTTGGTAAAGGTAACATGGAAGCACTGATTCCTCATCTGCTGTGATCTGAAAGGGTTTTTTTAGGTTTAATCATTTTCATTAACCCCCCATTTCCTTGCTGGGGTACTACTGATTCCTGCGGAATATTTTTTTATTTTTATTGGCATTTTTCTGGCCCAGTTCAGTACCCCTAATAAACCCCATTGCTTTTAGCAAAATATTTTTCCCATGTTAATTTTTAACTGGACACATATTTAAAATGTGTTTTCAAGTAATCATGTGCCATGTGTTTCAACTAAATATGCAACTTTTATTTTGCTTTTTTTCAACCCTATAAAACCCACTGTGAGAGAATTTTGTTATTCTGATATTTTGAGTCTGGTGGTCTCGTGTAGAGAGGTTTCTCATTTTGCAAATGAAAGCCACTTGATAATAATATTTCACACATACCACAATATTTAAATATGTTCATAATAAAGTGATAAACAACACAATGGCACTATGTATGTGTTTATGAATTATATTAAAAATGCTTTTCAAACTCTAATTTGATCACTACTGACACAAAAAATGACCATTGAAACATTATTTAAAGGTGCACATTTCTAAATGTGCACAATTGTAAAATACAGCCTTTACCATTCCTACGTTGGGGCACTTGGGCTTTACAGCATGATTATAATTCTTGTGCTGGGGTTTCACCTTTTAACAACTTTAACAACTATTTCAGCTAAAGGTATCTGCGGAATGTAATTATGTATTTGAGGTAGGTAAAACGGCTCTGTTATTTTGCAAGTTTTGTTCTAATCACATATTACGAGGATTTAAACCAAGGCTGAAGGAATATGGTAGTAGAAATTATTTTTTTATACCTTGCCAACAAAATCAGTTTTACATAATATATGGCAGTATTCCAAAAATATCCAGAACTCATATGAAGGTCTTAAATAAATGATTGTTCAAGGGTACACCCTAACTTTGAGAAGTTAGAACATCCAGAGCTAACAAATATTAACATTCTGGCAGCTCAGTGTGTAATTCATGGCTAGTCTTTGTATTTAGCTATATAATTTCCAAATGTATGTCCCGAACCTTATTGTAAGTCCAAACTGGAACTTGCATTTTTAAGGTTTGGAAAAACCACATGGGAAAATTATAGATCAAGCACAGCAACAAATTCTAATCAAGTAAAAATCAAGGGCTGATAGTACATAGAACATAAATCTACATAATCAGACAATTTGTTCAGATCATAATTACCAGCTCTGAATAGATTCCAGTAAGAATATAAAATATATATTTTCTGAGAGCAGCAGAACATTAGACCAAAATGTGTCAAAGTTGGGTTTTATGCCACCTGGGAAGCATCCTACCACAGTCACATGATGATAGTGTTGATTTATGGTAGGTAGAGTGCTGGGCAACCCCATGGAGATTTAGAGTTGGTCCCACCCATCCAAAATCAATTATCAAAATAAATAGCCATCTTCTGTATATGGACAATAATGTAAAATACCAATATAAAAATATATGATTTTAAAAGGGCCTTACACTTACTATTAAGGAGCATAGAGCCTGCTTTATTAAAGCTCTCCAAGGCTGGAGAGGATAAACTTTCATCAGTGAAGCCGGGTGATCCAGCAAACCTGAAAAGGATCTGATCCAGGATTCAAAACATTTGCTAGCAAATAGTAAATGGCTTTGAAGAAATCCATTCCAGGTTTGCTGGATCACTTAGCTTCACTGAAGTGTGCCCTCTCCAGCCTCGGAGAGCTTTGTTAAATCAGGACCCTAGACTAGGAAAACTGCTAAGCTCTGTAATATTATCAATGGTATGTTATTGATTTCATGTGCAACCAGATGTGATGCCATTGGGCACACTGGGATCAATACAGTGTAGTGTATTGTAGTATGTTCAGTAAAAAAAGAACACAGATACGGTGTTTATAAGCTTTGATCCAGAAATTTAAAAAACAGGGTATTCTTCTTTCTGTGAAGAAGGCAAAAAGGAGATTAAAGAAAAAAACACTTTTAAATGCTCATTAAAACTAATTTCAATAGAAACCATGTGTCATCAAATCTTGTAACCTTTGTTCATTTTGCAGCCTAACTGCAACTCCCCAAAATGCTCCAGTGCACGGCCATATTGGAATTAATGGAACTCGGATTTGAAATGAAGCATTTTAATGCTGGGGCAACAGTGTATACATCACTGATTTGCATTTATCTAGGTTTTAATAAACCGTGTCAGTTCTGTGGAGATGAGGAAAGAAGAAGACAAAATGTTCATAAACAACCATAAGTAAGTCCACCATAAGTCATTTTTATGAATGTTTGAAGCAGATTATATTATATAGGAGACAACTACCAAACGCTGCAACCTACATACTCTTGAACCTACAATTCAGAATATACTGCAACATAAAAACACTTTTGTGTGTACTGGCATTTTAGAAAGAATGGAGCTGTTATGCACAACAAGAAATCCTGTTGCTGAACGTTTTATATAGGCTGGGTAAACACTACATTGTTTTAATTATTTTCACTTCCTTCATAAATCCTGATATCATATCATATGTACTAATCAGAGACATCAGAAATCTAAATGTCACAGTTCTAAATGAGCTAAGATTAATATAATAAATTTCTTCACAGGTTTGACAATCTTGTATTTTTTAGGCTACATGCATAACTTTTTCTTTGTGTCCTTCAACAAGTAAATGGACTTGAACAAGACAGTAGCTGTTCTATAGCTGATATAGATAACATGTTCTTCAATAAATCTGTAACTAGATTGTAAGCTCTTCGGGGCAGGGTCCTCTCC